>NC_057805.1:289366476-289666476 GCF_018294505.1 Triticum aestivum
CCGCCGCGCGCGTCCCCACGCCACTCCGGCGACCGCGCCCCGTCTCCGTGCTCCGGAGCCTCCCCCTCTCCATCTCCGGCCGCCGCGGCCCCGTTTTCCGGCGAGGAACGCGCGCCCGAGCCGGCCCGATCCAGATCTGTCCAGAGGTTGACTTTTTCCCTCCCTCCGATTTTCTCAAAGTCCCGTAATATTTGCAATATGTGGCTCTGTTCATTGCATGATAACTCCGTGACCATAGCTCTGTTTCGTTCGTCTAATATATCGAAATGTTCGTCTCGAGATGCTCTTCACTTTGTTCCATTGTGCCATGCTCGTTTGAGTTCGTCTTGAAGCCCAAATCTCTGATGCAAGAATGCTATATGATGTTCACTGCTGTTCCTTATCAGAACTTGATGTTTTGATATTTTTGTTGCATTTGATGTGTGCATCTTATGGGCATGAGCTCTACAGGTGTTTTGATCTATGCGATGCCATCTTTACAGGGGGGTATGCCGTGTATTTTTTGTGATCCATGTGGTGACTAGCACAAGCATGCAAACTAGGCTTCGTGATGTTTCTGTTTTCAGGGACTTCGGATTTTCACTGTCTGTTACTGCTGTTATTTTATTGCCATGTATCCATGTTGCTACAGTGAGATCCATGCGTATTTTGAGTATGGTCAGTAAAGATGTTTTATAGATATAGTTGTGCTCTATCCATCCATGTCCCTTTTTGCAATTATGGAGTGACCTAGCATGTCTCAATATTGCTCTACTTTTGCTATAAAATATTTCTGGCAGAATGTCAACATGATATTCAATTTTGCCAAGGTTGTTATAGTTGATCCTTTCATGCTATGGACTTGCTCTTGCCATGGTTAGTTTAATAAACATGTCATATTGCTGTAGGTATGCTTGTTTTGTCATGCATTGCTTTGTGGTGAGTGCATCAAGCTCACCAAGATGCCTTCATATCATTATTTCTGCCATGCTCTGTTTTCTGCTAAGTCTGAAACCTGTTAACGAAACTTGCTATGTTTACATGGGTGCCATTATATCTTCTGGTCCTTTTTGGCTGATGGTCAGTAAGGGACTTTTGTTCTATGTATTTATTAGATTCATGCCATGCCTTGTTTTTCTATGTTAGGTTCATGTAACATGTGTTGTTCTTGCTCTGAACATTGCTACCTGATGCTGTTTCAGCCATGTCCAGTAATTTCTCCAAGTCTGTGAAACTGATATCTTTTGCACTTTTGCCATGCTTGTTTGAGCCTGTTATATTGTGATCTAGCCGTAGCTCAGTGTTCATCTTTGTCAAGCATCTCCTGTAGATTACTTTCCTATGCTTTGTTGCTATGTTGGGGTGCTGTATCATAGTTACTTGTTGTATTCTAAGTGTTATCATGCTGTTAATCGCAGAATCGTGTCATTCCTGTTTTGCTTGCCATTTGCAAACCGAAATAATCTTTTCCGGTGATCTTTATATCGATTTCCACCGAAATAATCTCATCTTTCCAGTGGCATATTTGGTTTGCCAAGTTACTGCCTTGTTCATTCTTTTTCTTCCGGAGCACGCATATGCATCGCATACCACATCTCGCATATCATGCATGTTTTGCATCATGTTGCTTGTGCATTTCCCGTGATTGATTGTGGTTCCATTGCTTGTGTTCTTGCTGTGGATAGAGCCAGGAGACGAGTTCGTGAACGAGGAACCTGTTGAGTACGCTTACGAGGATCAAGCTTTCGAAAACTCTGAGAACCTTGCAGGCAAGATGACCATACCCTCGAAATCACTTCTATCATTGCTTTGCTAGTTGTTCAACCTATCGCTATGCTGCGCTACCTACCACTTGCTATATCATGCCTCCCATATTGCCATGCCAAGCCTCTAACCATCTTCTCCTAGCAAACCGTTGTTTGGCTAAGTTACCGCTTTTGCTCAGCCCTTCTTATAGCGTTGCTAGTTGCAGGTGAAGTTGAACTTGGTTCCATGTTGGAACATGGATATTTTTGGAATATCACAATATCTCTTATTGAATTAATGCATTTATATATTTGTTAAAGGGTGGAAGGCTCGGCCTTATGCCTAGTGTTTTGTTCCACTCTTGCCGCCCTAGTTTCCGTCATACCGGTATTATGTTCCTTGAGTTTGCGTTCCTTACGCGGTTGGGTGATTTATGGGACCCCCTTGACAGTTCGCCTTGAATAAAACTCCTCCAGCAAGGCCCAACCTTGGTTTTACCATTTGCCACCTAAGCCTTTTTCCCTTGGGTTTTCGCGAGCCCGAGGGTCATCTTTATTTAAACCCCCGGGCCAGTGTTCCTCTGAGTGCTGGTCCAAATTAGAGCACCGTGCGGGACCGTCCCTTGGCAACTTGGGTTACGTTGGTACCTGTACGCTTCGCTTATCCGGTGTGCCCTGAGAACGAGATATGTGCAGCTCCTATCGTGATTTGTTGGCACATTCGGGCGGCTTTGCTGGTCTTGTTTCACCATTGTCGAAATGTCTTGTAAACCAGGATTCCGAGACTGATCGGTTCTTCCCGGGAGAAGGTTTATCCTTCGTTGACCGTGAGAGCTTATAATGGGCTAAGTTGGGACACCCCTGCAGGGTATTATCTTTTGAAAGCCGTGCCCGCGGTTATGAGGCAGATGGGAATTTGTTAATGTCCGGTTGTAGAGAACTTGTCACTTGACTTAACTAAAATACATCAACCGTGTGTGTAGCCATGATGGTCTCTTTTCGGCGGAGTCCGGGAAGTGAACACGGTTTGAGTTATGCATGAACGTCAGTAGTTTTAGGATCACTTCTTGATCATTTCGAGCTTCGCGACCATTGCGTTGCTTCTCTTCTCGCTCTCATTTGCGTATGTTAGCCACCATATATGCTTAGTGCTTGCTGCAGCTCCACCTCATTACACCATCCTTTCCTATAAGCTTAAATTGTCTGGATCTCGCGGGTGTGAGATTGCTGAGTCCTCGTGACTCACTGATTCTACCAAAACAGTTGCAGGTGCCGACGATACAAGTGCAGATGACGCAACCGAGCTCAAGTGGGAGTTCGATAAGGAACGTGGTCGTTACTATGTTTCTTTTCCTGATGATCAGTAGTGGAGCCCAGTTGGGACGATCGGGGATCTAGCATTTGGGGTTATCTTATTTTCATTTGGATTTGACCGTAGTCGGTCTATGTGTCGATTTTGGATGATGTATGAATTAATTTATATATTGTGTGAAGTGGCGATTGTAAGCCAACTCTCGTTATCCCATTCTTGTTCATTACATGGGATTGTGTGAAGATAACCCTTCTTGCGACAATACCACAATGTGGTTATGCCTCTAAGTCATGCCTCGACACGTGGGAGATATAGCCGCATCGTGGGTGTTACACGGCACCAAGGAATCGTTGCACTAAACCAAAATAACTATTCGTCCTTGGTCCTTCCGTCCAAAGATGTTCCACAACAGACCTCGTGGCAAGCCCGGACAACCTATGGAGCTTAGCCCACTCGGCCATTTGCTCATTTAACAGCAGCGGACGCGTCGGAGCACTGAACTGCGACCAGAACAACTTTTCCACATCGTGATCTTTCTGATCTTTGAAAAACTCAGTCGCATCAGCAGCACTCGTTGCCAAATCCAAGTACGCGTCTGCAGCACTCCATAATTGATCCAGAGGGGCATACTTCGGATCTCCGAAATTCGTCCGCAACAAAAAGGGCTTCCCAGCCGTGATATCTCCGGCTTGATGAAGCTCCTCCTTCGCCGCTCTGATTTTAGAGTGGGTTTCCTTGGCTGCTACCATGGCTTTCTTCAGGTCCGCCGCTTTCGCTTGGCTTTCCTTTTCAAGAAGCTCATACCGGTCGGCGGCATCCTTCAGCTGAACAGCCACCTTGGCTATTTTATCTTTGCTCTAGCGATGAGCAGCCTGTTCGGCTCTTAACTCTTCGATCGCCTTTAGGACGGCCGCATCACTTCTCCTGGCTTGTTCCTTGGCTCGGGCAAGCTCCGCCCGAAGGGTCTCCACGGCGGGAGCTCCATCTGCAGTCACAACATATTATAGATACTAGCATCATGCTCCTCTTAATATCTGTTGACAACTGGAGAATCCATACCCTGTGCCTCGTCAAGCCGCTTGTTTACAAGCACGATGTCGGCATCTGCTGCATCAAGTTGCCGCCTCAGTTCGGCAAACTCACCAGTCCGGCCAGCCACCGGACCCTCAGCCGCCTGCACATGAAAGCATCATGATCATTACTTGGGACTATGATCCTCTGTTTGCCGCCTTTGGACAGCAACCAAAGTCTCAGGGGCTACTATCTCTATAGGGCACACATAGCGTGTGTGGTACCATCAAAATATATATATATTACGTTGCGTACCTCAAAGCCTTTTAGCAGGCTCATAAAAGCTTCATGCAACCCATTTTTGGCGGATGAAATCCTCTCAACCACCGCTCCCATAAACGTACGATGCGCCTCTGAGATAGCCGCTTGCTCCAGAAGACCCATCAGTGCGTCCGGTCGTGCACCGGACAGTCACGGACTCTTTCTATTGGTCTCCTTAGGAGCCGAATACTCCGGACTTCGGGTGGCCGAAGGGTTACCTTCTGGCCTTGGCGGATCGGGAGAAATCCTCTGTGACGACACCTCAGGGTCGTCCGCCTCATGAGGCGGGGGGACAGGGGGAGGCGTTTCGCTCTCCATCATCTCCGGAAGAAGACCCCCCGAAGATGAACTCTGTCGAGAAGGGCTACGATCCGAACTGCAAGACATACGTCTCGGTTATTGTCCTCGGAGATGAAGCAGGATATATTTACCAAAAGTACTCTTGTTCACTTACAGCTCCGTGGAGGGCTGATCCCCTTGCGGGCACTGTGCAGTAAGGGTGCCCTCCGAGGCAGGGCCCCCTGGCGAAGGTTTCTTCCACCGTTTGGAAACCCTTGTTTCCAAGTCTTCAGAGGCGGTCCTTTTTCTTCCTTGGGGAGAGGGAATTTTGGATTCTTCTCCCCGATTATCCTCCTTCGTGGAGACACTAATTCCCCCGGTTTGGATGAGTAATGCGTGAGGCCCGCTTTCGGCTTCTTTATTCCTCCCTTTATCTTCCTCTGATGGAACTTGATACGGTGCGTGCTCAAGCATCCTGGCTAGTACATGATCCGGTGAGCCTTCGGGAAGGGGGGCTGAACACCTGATCATCTTCACCTTTTTTATCCAGTCCTGGTCAAAGAGCGATTTTTTCAGAGTGATGTTGTGACAAATAAAAAGAAGGCATGTTCGGCCGCAGAATTACTTACGTGGGTATCTGGACGATTGCAGTTCAGACCCGCATCCTCGGTGGTGTCCGGACACTTTATTCATGATCCGAAGAATTGCTGAATAGTTCGCGGTCCTTCCGAGTTGAACTCCCACATACGGAGGGGTCGACGTTGGCATGGCAGGACTCGACGAACTAGCATGACTTGCATTACCTTGACAAGGCTGACATCTCTCTTGAGGAGATCTCGCATGCGACTCTGCAATGTCGGCACGTCATTAACTGGCCCCCAGTCCAGACCCTTGTTGACCCATGATGCCAGTTGTGGCGGGGGGCCCGAACGGAAGGCGGGGGCAGCTACCCACTTAGGACTTCGGGGAGCTGTGATGTAAAACCACTCCCGCTGGCATAAGTTGGACATCTCCGGGAAGGAACCCTTATTATGGCACCTCCACATTCTGCGTGTTGCCCATCGATCATCTTCGGCTTCACATTGAAGGTCTTGAGCCATAAGCCGAAGTGTGGGGTGATGCGGAGGAAGGCCTCACACACGCCGATGAACGACGAGATGTGAAGGATGGAATCCGGAGCCAGATCATGGAAATCAAGCCCGTAATAGAACATAAGCCCTCTAACAAAGGGATCAAGACTAAAGCCTAGCCCTCGGAGGAAGTGGGAAACAAATACGACACTCTCATTGGGTTCGGGAGGGGGGATGACCCGCCCTTGAGCAGGCAGCCTGTGTGAGATTTCGGCGGTCAGATACCTGGCTTCTCTTAGCTTCTTGATGTCCTCCTCTGCCATCCACCGGCCTTGAAGTTTGGATCCGGACATGATTGAAGGTCCGAAGCGCTTAGCCTGAGCCTTGGGTGTTGGAATTCGAGGTGGGAGGGAAGGATCGAGCGCGAGAAGAAAAGGGTAGGCCTTGGCCCCATTATAAAGAGGGTGAATATCAAGCGTCCTCCGCGTGGCCGTTCGGGACTTGCCTAAAATCGAGGAGTCATACCAGCAGGCGCGATTTGGTTACCCGCACACGTATTGATGAGAATCCCGTGATAAGGGGACACGATCTCTGCTTCGACAAGACGTGCCAAGAAAACCGCCTCGCAACACGTGCAGTGGCAGGCTGGAAAAAACAGTTCGTAAGGACCGGAGCACGGCAGGATGTCACGTTATGAAAAGTTGTTGGCAGATTAGATTTGTGGAATATTATACTCTCTATGGTGGTATGTGGAATTTGTTTTGCAGAGCCGGACACGATCCTTGTGTTCAAAATCCTCTATGGGGTATTCGAAAGAGGAACCCGCCTTGCAATGCCGAAGACGATCTGCGCGCCAGACTCATCGTCATTGAAGCCTGGTTCAGGGGCTACTGCGGGAGTCTTGGACAAGGGGGTCCTCGGACTGCCGGACTATGTACTTTGGCCGGACTGTTGGACTATGAAGATACAAGATTGAAGACTTCATCCCGTGTTCGGGTGGGACTCTCCTTTGCGTGGAAGGCAAGCTTGGCAATTCGGATATGTAGATCTCCTCCCTTGTAACCGACTCTGTGTAACCCTAGCCCCCTCCGGTGTCTATATAAACCGGAGGGTTTAGTCCGTAGGAAAACAATAATCATAATCATAGGCTAGCTTCTAGGGTTTAGCTTCTACGATCTCGTGGTAGATCAACTCTTGTAATACTCATATCATCAAGATCAATCAAGCAGGAAGTAGGGTATTACCTCCATCGAGAGGGCGCGAACCTGGGTAAACATTGTGTCCCCCGCCTCCTGTTGCCATCCGCCTTAGACGCACAGTTCGAGACCCCCTACCCGAGGTCCGCCGGTTTTGACACCGACAACGGGGGTTTTACGGACTAATTAAATATCAATGGATGTGATTTAGTTAAGTAGGACGGGCCCCACCACTTAGAATCAGGGGGGCCAGTTAAATTAGGCGATGTTCCTCAGTCCGTGAGGTCCGTTGAAATGTCCCCGTGAATGTAGTATTATCGATGTTTACGTGTACTAGTACGGTTTTATTTTAAGTCTGACCAACCCTATATAAAACTAAACTAAGCTCCCATATGGGCACTCATCAATATGCCACCGCCACCGTTGCGCATGCCGGGGCCAGCCTGCTCCGGCCAACCATTTCTCGCCCATCACTGCCCCACGCATGCCGCCCACGTCACGCACACCCCTCCATGCCGCGCCGCGCGCGCGGTTCGTGGGAAGCGAAGCGCGCGAAGAGTTTTACCGCGGTAAAAACCGCCCCGCCTGCCCGCGCACCATTTTGGGCCTGGCCCAACAACGTGTCGCGCTTATGTGTGGCCCAGGCCCGGGGGCTCCTGTCGGTGTACAAAAAGAGGAGCACGCTTTTGTACCCCTTTACCTGTGCACGGGTAGTCGGAGCCGCGCCCATGGTCACACCAAGCAGAACAGGGGATGTGAGCCAAGGTAAGATCGAAGCCCAAGATAATCAGAGCAACGCCAAGCAGGCTCCCCCGGCAAGACCCTTGCCGGGGCAGCTCACCCCACACCAACAGAGCGAGCCACCCTTGAGCCCATGGTCCCCAACGCCATCATCCACGTGGGGCCAGGGCTCGGGAAGGCAGCTCTATGGTGGCATGCAGATCTTTGTGAAGACATATTCAAGATCAGATGAGGATTAGAAGACGACGATCCTCGGCAAGATCCTTGCCGAGGAAGGCCCCCGGCAAGGCCCTTGCCGGGGACGACAGCGCGCCACAGCAAGACCCATGCCGGGCCACACGGCAAGACCCTTGTCGGGCCACCCAGCAAGGCCCTCAGCAAAGACGCCAGCAGGGCCACCGCCAGGCCCACGCCAACCAAGCTTCCACCGCTGTTCACATGCAGTTGCCAGCCTAACCAGCTAGGCGGGCACCTGCGTGGCAACATGCAGCCCCCACGCCAACTCATCGAGCGCCTGCGAGGCGGCATGCAGATCTTCGTGAAGGCTCCACCACCGCGCCACCTCAGCTTCCTGCCTGCCTACATGGCGCCACGCGCATCACTGGCCAAGGCATGTGTCGACGCATGGAGGAGCAGCAACGGGCGGGACGGGCCTCGCCCCCGTCCCCGATAAAGCAGGGGGACACCTAAGCTACGCATTAAATGTGTCTTGTCCTCTAATACGAGCGATAAGCTCAGGCCACTGTGCGCCTTTCCACCTCCTGTGTGCCACTGTGGCAGCCCATTTCGACTATAAAAGGAGGCCCATGGCATACTGGAGAAGGATTCGGCTCTTTCGAACCACGCACTCACCACAGCTTGTTCGAGAGCTCAAGAACTCTCTGAAATACACCCACCAAAGCAGGACTAGGGTTTTAGGCATCCTCGCGGCCCGAACCTGGGTAAACGCTCCTCGTGCTGGCTACTAATCCTGCTCTTCTTGCAACCCTGCGCCTCCGCAACCGTAGTAGGGATTCTTGTGATCCCATAGGTGCCGGTTCCCCCGACAAAACCCTACTCCTGCTTTGGTGGATTGATGAAAGGACCGTGGTGGAGACGCAGTGCTCAAGCCCGACAAGGTCGCCTTGGTACGAGAGCAGCTACATGCGTATGAGTGTACAAGGGTCCGAATCCTTTCTAAGGTTGCTACGTCCCTCCTTTTATAGGTCAAGGGGCTACCACAATGGCCAAACAGTCATTATCCAGTGATTAGATCGCCACAATGCTATCATACATAACTCTGCAGACAGGACAAGGTGCATTAAATGCACCACTTAGTGTCACATCTTGGGTGTAGCCCGACAAGCCTTTCCGTGCTATTCAACCACCTCCTCGCCTGTCTGCATGACATGCCTCTGGACGGGTATCATTGTCGGTGTACAAAAGTGGGGGACCATTTTTTACCCCTTTACTTGTGCACGGGCAGTCAGAGCCGCACCCACGGCTACACTAAGTAGGGCAGAGGAGGGAAGCCAAAGGCACAAGACGGGCAAAGCAACGCCAAGACCAGAGACACGAAGAGCAAGAGGGCAAGGTGGAATCCCCCGGCAAGCCCCTTGCCGGGGGGGGGGGGGCTCCGCAGCCCCGGCACGAGCCTTGCCGGGGCAACTTGCCCAACGCCAGCAGAGCGCGCCACCCTTGAGCCCAAAGGTTCCAACACCATCAACCACATTGGAAACAAGGCTCGGGAGGCACCTCGATGGTGGCATGCAGATCTTTGTGAAGATCTTAAGCACACAAGATCAGATGAGGACCAGAAGACGACGATCCTCGGCAAGATCCTTGCCGAGGAAATCAACGAGACCCCCGGCAAGATCCTTGCCGGGGACGACCGCGATGCCACGGCAAGACCCTTTCCGGGGCCCCGACAAGACCCTTGCCGAGGACACCTGCAGGGCCACAGCCAGACCCACGTCTGCCAAGACTCCACCGCCGTTCCCATACAGCTGTCAGCCCAACCAGCTGTGCAGGCACCTGTGTTTAGACGCGCGGCCTCCAGGCCAATTCAGCAAGCAGCTATGTGGTGGCATGCAGATCTTCATGAAGACTCTGCCACCGCGCCATCCCAGCAGCCAGCCAACGTGGTACTACAACGCCTCATCAGCTCGGACGTGCGTCGGAGCCAGGCGAGGCGGCGACAGCTGGGACGAGCTTCCTTGCCGTCCCCGATAAAGCAAGAAGGGCACGTCGGCAGCGCATTAAATGCGTTTGTCCGAGGGTAATAGAGGATAAGCTTATACACTGTATACCTTTCCACCTCCTGTGTGCCATTGTGGCGACCCCTTTTGACTATAAAAGGAGGCCCGAGGCGTACCGGAGAAGGATTCGGATCTTTGGGACTACGCAGGCACTGCACCTAGTTCGAGAGCTCAGGAACACTCAAATATACACCAAAGTAGGACTAGGGAATTACGCATCCTTGTGGCCTGAACCTGGGTAAACGATTTTTGTGCTGGCTACCAGACCAGCTCTTTGCACAACCCCGCGCCCTCCAACCATAGAAGGGATCCCAGTGATTCCATAGGTGTCATTTCCACCGACATCTTTGGCGCGCCAGCTAGGGGGCGGAGTTGTGAAAATCCGGTCTAGCAGTTAGTTTAGCAGTTCTTCATCGCCATGCCTCCCAAGAAGATGATCATGGCGATCGGTTTATCGGGAGCCGAACGACCCGTACCAGTGCGGGCGAGTGGTGGGGCGGTCTCGGACGGAAGCCGAGGCGCGGCCCGCGAACACCCACATCGCTCTGGCAGTCAAAGCCAGGCGAGCAGCATCGTTCGTGTGCGAGACAAAGGGCCGCACGCCGCCAAATCCAAAGACGGAGACGGCCCCCCCGCGTGCGGCGCAGGGCCCTCCAATGGCGGCGTCGTGCCGCCCATGGGTGGCGCGGCGACTTCCAAGGCGCGTACGCCGGCGCCCACGACACCTTGCTGGAGGAGTTTTATTCAAGGCGAACTGTCAAGGGGTTCCCATAACACCCAACCACGTTAGGGACGCAAAATCCGGGAACATAATACGGGTATGACGGAAACTAGGGCGACAAGAGTGGAACAAAACACCAGGCATAAGGCTGAGCCTTCCACCCTTTGCCAAGTATATAGATGCATTAATTAAATAAGAGAATATTATGATATCCCAACAAAGTTCATGATATCCATGTTCCAACATGGAACAACTTCATCTTCACCTGCAACTAGCAACGCTATAAGAGGGGCTGAGCAAAAGCGGTAACATAGCAAAACAACGGTTTGCTAGGAAGGGTGAAAAGGTTAGGGGCTGACATGGCAATTTGGGAGGCTTGAAGAGCAAGTGACAGGTAGCGCAGCATAGCGATAGAACGAAGCAACTAGCATAGCAATGATAGTAGTGAGATCCAAGGTGACGGTCATCTCGCCTGAAATCCCACTAGGAAGAAGAACGAGTCCATGAAGAAGATGAAGCCACGAAGACGAACGAATCCTCACGATCGCAACGAAACAGGAACTAACGAGAAGGAGCACAACCGGAAAGAAGCAAACAACACGGTAAACACTCAACACATAAACAAGACATGATGCTCAACCAAGTATGATGCATTACAAGGCTACATGAAGCTACTCATGGCAAAAGATGATGCATACAAGAACAACACATCAAAGGAAGTTTAAATGAGGCCAGAAACAACATATGACAATTCCGGTAAGTCCTCATACGCAAATTTCGAAATTGGTCCAGATCTGAATAAACCTTATTGTTCAAGTTGTTAAATAGCAAGTTAAGATGCACCAAGATGATCTACATGAAATTCTATTCAAGTTACATATAAAGTTCATTTAGTTCGGAGCTATGGCCTAGAAGATATGAGCAAAACAAGTTAAACATGACATTGATGCAAAACGCATTCAAACATCAAGCAAACACTCTCAAAACAAGGATGCAACAAGGTAACATGAAACTACATGCAAAACTAAGCAAGTTTCATATACAGCATGTTCAAAACGGAGCAACGGTGCAACGCATACACTCCAAACAAGATATAGGCACAATCTGTCCAAAACAGCAACTAGGCATCTTGCAAGCATCAAAACAATATGCTACGGCACGTCAACATGAAAACAAAATGCATGGACGTGATGAACAGTTAAAGCATGACAAAACATGAACACTAAGCTAACTCCATAAACCACCACAACATGCTCAAAAGGACATGGCAAAATTGCAAATAATAAAACTTTCACAGTCTAGGCAGAAATCACTGAACATGGCAGAAATAACATCAGGTTACTAAGTTTAGAGCTATCAAACCACATGCTACATGAACAGATCTTAGCAAAAAAAAGGCACAGCATAAATCTACCAATTGCATAGAAAAAAAGTCCCTTACTGAACTAAATCCAAAGATCAACATAAAACATGGTAGTATCCATGAAAACATGGCAAATGATATGGCAGTGAAAATAACAGCACATGGCAGGAACAATGATAAGTATGCATATTGGTGAGGTTGTATAACTCACTACAGAGCATTACATGGCATATGAAGTCAACCAGCAGTAAGATGGCATAAATATGAAGCTACGCATGGAAAGGGCATGGTCGTAGGGTGCATGGATCACTAGCAAAACACATCTCAAAACTGAACTTCATGTTAACAGGCTGACAACAACATTATTTAGGAATTTGGGAGCAAGTTTGGAACAAGCTACAGCAGTCTATAAATGTAACCAAGGACATGGATGGATACATCTTAACATGTAGAACAAAACATCCTTAGTGAACATCTCCAGATTATGTATAGAACTCATGGTGACAGCAGGTTTACATGGCATCACCAAGTCACAGGAATCAGCAACATCATGGAGGCCACTTTGCATGCTTGTGCTACTCACCACATAAATCACAAAAATACAAGACAAGAACCCCTGTATAGATGGCATGATGTAGTTAAAAACACATGTAGAGCTCATGCTCATAGGATGCACACATAAAATGCAATGAAAAAGACAAATCATCAAGTTCTGTAAACAGACAGTAGTTAACATCATATAGCACTCTTGCAACGATGATTAGGGAATCAAGATGAACTCAAACAAGCATGGAACAATGGAACAAAATTAAGAGCATCTCCCAATGAACGTTTTGACATATTACACGCACAAAACGGAGCTACGCACAAGTAGTTATGATGCGATGAACCGGGCAACATAATGCAAAAATCTCAGGGACTTGAGCAGAAAACGGGATAGGGTGGTGCAGCGGGATGAAGTGGTCCAGGGGCGGCACGTTTGGTTCGGTGTCCTGATGAATCTCATCCACCCGGACCGGATCTGGGACGAGGCGAACTCCGGCGAGGGATGGGGCGAATCCGACGAGGAGGCGGCACCGGCGGGCGCCGACGCCGGACGACGGCGGGGAGGCGCTGGACGCCGGAGGGGCGCGGAGGCGAGGGACACGCGGGCGCGGGCGGCGCGGAGGAGCAGAGCTCTGGCAGGGCGCCGGCGAGGGTCGACGGCAGGGGCGGGGTCGACGATGCGGGGCTCCGGCCAGCGAGGAGTCGGCAGAGGCGGGCGCCGGCATGAGGGCGTGAGCGCGAGGCGCTCAGGCGGCGCCGGGATCCAGGCGGCGGCGGCGCGGGAAGCCAGGCGATGACGCGTGCGGGCTGACCCGGGCCCAAGTGGGCTCGGGCGGGCTGACCGTGGGCTCAGGCGCGCCGCGGTGGGAGGAAGTGGCTGGGAGGGGCGCTGGGGACGCGTGGCGCTCCAGGAGAGGTGGAACGAGGTGGCTAGCGGCGGCGCAGCCATTGGGGGCGCGGCAAGTGGTGACGGGGGAAACTGTCGGCGCTGAAAACGAGGAGGGAGGCGGCGGCTGCGAGGTGGGGGAAGGGTAGGGGCTAGGTTAGGGTAGGTTTAGGCCATTTCTGGCAAGAGGAGGGGTCTATATATAGCAAGGGGGGCTAGGGTTAGGCGTTTTGGAGCCTCCGATCTTCATCGAACGGCGCCGGATCGGAGGGGGTTGGTAGGTGGACAGATGGACTGTGTAGAAGGCCTCGGGCTATGGGGAGAGAAGAGAAGGGCAGCCCGGCGGCAGTTTTGGAGACCAAAACGTCCGACGATTAAACCGACAACGGTGCTGCTACGGATGACGGTTGGCTATCAAACGGACTCCGAATGCGACGAAATTTGGCAGGCGGCCTACCTACACTATAATAAGACCGCACGCCAACTTTCAACCCAATCCGAGTCATTTTTCTCCCGCTCACAAAACAAGGTCTGAGAGGGGCGACGGGCGCGTGTGGGAGTGCCGGATCGCGAAACGGACAACGCGGGAAAGGACCGGATGCAAGTTTTGAAAGCATGCAGATGAAATGCAGATGATGACATGGCAAAATGCAACACGCAATCAAATGACATGGCGAGGACGGTGAATAACTGGCAGACACCTGGCGCATCAGATCCGGGGCGTTATAACACTCCTCCACTAACAAGAGATCTCGTCCCGAGATCTTAGGACCGAGACGGAAGGAAAAAGGGATGAGGTGAAACAAGAAACGCAAGAGAGAAGATGAACAACGCAATGTCTCCGGAAGAATTGAAAGAGTGGAATGAGAAGAACGGGGAAGAAGATGACAACTTCTACTATGAATGAAATAGAGAGCATCCTCAGAAGGAAACATTGAACGGAGTTGTTGGAAATTCAACAACAAAAGACTAAGCTTGTTGTGGACTTATGGATAACATCTCAAAATTGTGAGGTGGTAACCTACCACAAGCGGAAAAGATTGAAAAGCTGAAAAGAACGAGGAAATGCAAAACTCCACTTCAGAAGAATATGGAGAATTAATTGCACTTCGAGAAGCAAGAAGAAGATACTTGAGCTACGCCTACAAGAATCTTGATGAACACTTGAAGAATGAATTGACTCATGAAGAACCACCATGAAGAACTCCGGTAGCAAAAGGATGATGAGATAGAATTCAAGGATGAAAGGGATAAGATTAAAGCCTTGCAATGATTTGGATGGACGTTTGCGACGAAATCGGCGAGAAGCTTAGAACTCCGGAAGAGAAAAGATGAAAACACTTTGAACCAAGAATGTGATAAGATGAACAATCTTCGAAAAGAAGAGACAAAACCACTTGAAGAAAGAAGAATAAGGATTACGTTATGCTTATCCCCCACCAATTAAATTGATGACAAACAATGGCTTTGCATACTACTTATTCTCGTTGGAAAGATTAAGGGGGGATATAGCGCAAAACTTGAGAAAGTCTTCGTGAACCACCGTAGGGCTGGAAGGAACGAATGAATAGATATGATAACAACAGAAAGAATCTTGAATGAGCCACCGTAGGAATTGAAACGAATGACGAAAAGAGAATGAATCACCGGAAAGAATTAGAAAAGCACGAAGATACTTGAGGGAATCTGGAGACAAGAAAACGAAGAGATCGCAAACTGATTAAAGAGCAAAGCACCGGAAGAATATGGAGACGAACAAAAAGGCATGAATATAGACTAATCGGAGAACGGATTTGAAAACTTAGGACGAAGAAATCTTCTGAAAAGATGGCCTTCAGATGATCGAGAGAGAAAACAGCTCCTGAAATACCCCGGATGGATGAAAAGAATTGCATGACTTGTAACAATTTGAGAGGATAACATGAAGCTAGCACCACGAATCTCCGAGAGAACGGGCAAGATTTAAAAGAAACTCTTCTTCGGTCCTCAAATGTTGAGAATGACGATGAGAAACAACACCAAAATTGATGAGATACTCCGGGAGAATGAAAAGAGGAAAAGGTTGACCCGATCATGAAATAATTTGAAAGCGATCTTGGAGAAGCATCTGACTGATGAAATTCATACTTACGTCAAACTTCGAAAAGGATTTGAGAATAACTCCGGGAAACTTAGAAGAGTCAGGTAAGATCCTGGGAAAAGACCTGTGGGTTAGGGCCCACTAAAAAGAAACACCGTTGAAAAATATTGTTGCAGAGATAAATGATGCACCAGAACAATTGAAATATTTGAACGAGGTGACAACCTCGAATTAATTCGAACACAGCCAAATCTCCTGAGATGTCTTGAGCACTCTGGAAGGATAAACTGTCGAGAGGCGAACGAGCAAGGAAAACACTTGATCCAAGGAAAAGAATATGATCAACCCGAAAAAACTTGAATTGAGTCCACCGGAGAAGAAAACAAGACGAATCAATGATGAACTTGACAAGAATTCACCGGTTGAAATGATTGAGGAAAGACTGAACAAGCTCCGTACGAATGAAAATCGATGCTCAAAAGAGACTCAGACTCCGGAAGAAGAGGATTGGAGGGCGGGAAAAATAAAGGTAACTTGGAAGGGAGAACCGACGAATAGCTTGAAGAGTTTAAATACTTGAGGAAAGAATGCAATGGCTTCACACGAGTAGGATGGATACTCGATTACGGACTCCGGCTCCGAGAAGAAAAAGGGTGGGTGGGTGGGAAAAGAAGACAACTGAGGACAGAGAAACAACTTCGTTGAGAGAGAACTGAGGATTGAACTTGCAAAAACAAAGAGGTCGAATCGACTTGACGAGAAAATGCACCGGATGAAAAGAGGGGACAACGAACGAAAAAAACTAACCGCGTGATCCTAAGGAAAGTTTGAAGGGGAAGAGAAGTAGTTAGAAACACCTGCGTCAAGATTCCTCACCAGAGCGACGAAGGGGCTGAGGAGTAAAAAGAATTTCTACTCTCCGATATAACTAGACTCCGAAAAGTTTTTTTCTAGACTCGACATCGGCCAAACTATACGATCAAACAAGGGGGGCTCCTATGGTCGGTCGAGGCTCTGATACCAACTTGTCACGCCCAATATGCGACCCTATCCGAGAGGAACTCGAAGGTCCCGCCAAGGATAGACCCGCATATTGAAACGCTTTTGCAAGGTCGATATCATTACATCAAGATTACATAATAGAGGGGGGCATACAAAAGGCACAAGCGCCCCAAGAATACATCAATACAACATACATAAGATCAACATCCAACTAAGGATGAAACACAAACAGAAACTCAAACGACATCCACCCTGCTAGCCCAGGCTGCCGACCTGGAACCTATCCCCAGATCAAAGAAGACGCAAAAGAAGAACTCCAAAACAAGTAACATCGCTCTCGCGTCATGACCATCGCAAAACCTGTACCTGCAACTGGTGTTGTAGTAATCTGTGAGCCACGAGGACTCAGCAATCCCATTACCATGGGTATCAAGACTAGCAAAGCTTAATGGGTAAGGAAGGGGTAAAGTGGTGAGGTTGCAGCAGCGACTAAGCAAGTATGGTGGCTAACATATGCAAATAAGAGCGAGGAGAGGAGCAACGGAACGGTCGTGAAACTAGCAATGATCAAGAAGTGATCCTGAACTCCTACTTACGTCAAACATAACCCAAAAACCGTGTTCACTTCCCGGACTCCGCCGAAAAGAGACCATCACGGCTACACACGCGGTTGATGCGTTTTAAATAGGTCAAGTGTCAAGTTCTCTACGACCGGACATTAACAAATTCCCATCTGCCACATAACCGCGGGCACGGCTCTCGAAAGTTTAAACCCTGCAGGGGTGTCCCTACTTAGCCCATGATAAGCTCTCACGATCAACGAAGGATATTCCTTCTCCCAGGAAGACCCGATCAGTCTCGGAATCCCGGTTACAAGACATTTCGACAATGGTAAAACAAGACCAGTAAGACCTCCCGGCGTGCCGACACCCTAACAGTAGCTGCGCGTATCTCGTCTCAGGCCACAACCGGATGAGCTAATCGTACAGGTACCAACGTAACCCAAGTTGCCAAGGGACGGTCCCGCACGGTGCTCTAGCTCGGACCAACACTTACAGAAGCATTGGCCCGGGGGGCTAAAAAAAAGATGACCCTCGGGTTAATTACTCCCAAGGGAAAGGTACTAGGTTGTTAGGCAAAAGGTAAAACCAATGTTGGGCCCTGCTGGAGGAGTTTTATTCAAGGCGAACTGTCAAGGGGTTCCCATAACACCCAACTGTGTTAGGGACACAAAATCTGGGAACATAATACCGGTATGACAGAAACTAGGGCGGCAAGAGTGGAACAAAACACCAGGCATAAGGCCGATCCTTCCACCCTTTGCCAAGTATATAGATGCATTAATTAAATAAGAGAATATTGTGATATCCCAACAAAGTTCATGATATCCATGTTCCAACATGGAACAACTTCATCTTCACCTGCAACTAGCAACGCTATAAGAGGAGCTGAGCAAAAGCGGTAACATAGCCAAACAACGATTTGCTAGGAAGGGTGAAAAGTTTAGGGGCTGACATGGCAATTTGGGAGGCTTGAAGAGCAAGTGATGGGTAGCGCAACATAGCGATAGAACGAAGCAACTAGCATAGCAATGATAGTAGTGAGATCCAAGGTGACGGTCATCTTGCCTGAAATCCCGCTAGGAAGAAGAACGAGTCCATGAAGAAGATGAAGCCATGAAGATGAACGAATCCTCACGGTCGCAACGAAACAGGAACTAACGAGAAGGAGCACAACCGGAAAGAAGCAAACAACACGATAAACACTCAACACATAAACAAGACATGATGCTCAACCAAGTATGATGCATGACAAGGCTACATGAAGCTACTCATGGCAAGAGATGATGCATACAAAAACAACACATCAAAGCAAGTTTAAATGAGGCCGGAAACAACATATGACAATTCCGGTAAGTCCTCATATGCAAATTTCGAAATTGGTCCAGATCTGAATAAACCTTATTGTTCAAGTTGTTAAACAGCAAGTTAAGATACACCAAGATGATCTACACGAAATTCTAGTCAAGTTACATATAAAGTTCATTTAGTTCGGAGCTACGGCCTAGAAGATATGAGCAAAACAAGTTAAACATGGCATTGATGCAAAATGCATTCAAACATCAAACAAACACTCTCGAAACAAGGATGCAAAAAGGTAACATGAAACTACATGCAAAACTAAGCAAGTTTCATATAGAGCATGCTCAAAACAGAGCAACGGTGCAACACATACACTCCAAACAAAATATAGCCACAGTCTGTCCAAAACAACAACTAGGCATGTTGCAAACATCAAAACGATATGCTAGAGCTCCTCAACATGAAAACAAAAGGCATGGACGTGATGAAAAGTTAAAGCATGACAAAACATGAACACTAAGATAACTCCGGAAACCATTACTCAAAAGGACATAGCAAGAGTGCAAATAATAACAGTTTCACAGACTTAGCAGAAATCACTGGACATGGCAGAAATAACATCAGGTTACTAAGTTTAGAGCTATCAAACAACATGCTACAGGAACAGATCATATCAAACAATGGCATGGAATGAATCTAGTAATTGGGTAGAACAAAAGTCCCTTACTGAACTAAATCCAAAGATCAACAGAAAACATGGTAGGATCCATGCAAACAAGGCAAATAACAGCACATGGCAGGAACAACGATAAGTAGGCATATTGGTGAGCTTGTATAACTTAGTACAGAGAATTACATGGTATGTGAAGTCAACCAACAGTAAGATGGCATAAATATGAAGCTAAGCGTGGTAAGAGAATGGTCATAGGGTGCATGGATCACTAGCAAAACACATGTCAAAACTGAACTTCATGTTAACAGGCTGACAGCAACTTCATGTTAACTTCATGTTCTCAACAAGCTACAGCAGGCTATAAATGCGACCAAGGGCATGGATGGATACATCATAATATGTATAACAAAACACCCTTAGTGAACATCTACATTTTATGCATAGAACTCATGGTGACAGCAGGTTTACATGGCATCACAATGTTACAGCTACAGACTTAGTCACAGAAATGACTGTCATAGAAATTAGCAACATCATGGAGGCTACTTTGCATGCTTGTGCTAGTCACCACATATATCACAAAAATACAAGACAAGCACCCCTGTAAAGATGTATGATGTAGTTCAAAACACACGTAGAGCTCATGCTCATAGGATGCACAAACAAAATGCAATGAAAAAGACAAATCATCAAGTTCTGTAAACAGACAGCAGTATACATCATATAGTACTCTTGCAACGATGATTAGGGCATTAAGAAAATGAAGAGCATCTCCCATGAACATTTTGACATATTACACGCACACAAAGGAGCTACACACAAGCAGTTATGATGCGATGAACAGGGCAACATAATGCAAAAATCTCAGGGACTTAGGCAAATTTTCACCTCGCAGAAAATGGGACGGGGTCGCGCAGCGGGATGAAGCGGTCCAGGGGCGGCGCGTTTGGTTCAGTGTCTTGGTGGATCTCACCCACCCGGACCGGATCTGGGACGAGGCGAACTACGGCGAGGGACGAGGCGCATCCGGTGAGGAGGCGGCACCGGCGGGCGCCGACGCGGGGACGCGGTGGCGGGGCGGCGCCGGACGGTGGCGGGGAGGCGCCGGACGCCAGAGAGGCGCGGCGGCGAGGGACACGCGGGCGCGGGCGGCGCAGAGGAGCAGAGCTCCGGCAGGGCGCCGGCGAGGGTCGACGGCAGGGGCGGGGTCGGCGATGCAGGGCTCCGGCGAGCGAGGAGGCGGCAGAGGCAGGCGCCGGCCTGAGGGCGCGAGCGCGAGGCGCTCGGGCGGCGCCGGGATCCAGGCGGCGGCGGCGACGCGTGCGGGCTGACCCGGGCCCAGATGGGCTCGGGCGGGCCGCGGTGGGAGGAGGTGGCTGGGAAGGGCGCTGGGGACGCTTGGCGCTCCAGGAGAGGTGGAACGAGGTGGCTGGCGGCGGCGCAGCCATTGGGGGCGCGACAAGTGGCGGCAGGGGAAACTGTCGGCGCTGAAAACGAGGAGGGAGGCGGCGGCTGCGAGGTGGAGGAAGGGTAGGGGCTAGGTTAGGGTAGGTTTAGGCCATTTCTCGCAGGGGGAGGGGTCTATATATAGCAAGTGGGGCTAGGGTTAGGCGTTTTGGAGCGTTTTGGAGCCTCCGATCGCCATCGAACTGCTCCGGATCGGAGGGGGTTGGTCGGTGGGCAGATGGGCTGTGTAGAAGGCCTCGGGCTATGGGGAGAGAAGAGAAGGGCAGCCCGGCGGCAGTTTCGGAGACCGAAACGTCCGACGATTAAACGGGCAACAGTGCCGCTACAGATGACGGTTGGGCTATCAAACGGACTCCGAATGCGATGAAATTTTGGCACGCGGCCTACCTACACTATAATAAGACCGCACGCCAACTTTCAACCCATTCCGAGAACATTTTTCTCCCGCTCACGAAACAAGGTCTGAGAGGGGCAACGGGCGCGTGTGGGAGTGTCGGATCGCCAAACGGACAACACGGGAAAGGACGGGATGCAAGTTTTGAAAGCATGCAGATGAAATGCAGATGATGACATGGCAAAATGCAACACGCAATCAAATGACATGGCAAGGACGGCGAATAACTGGAAGACACCTGGCGCATCGGATCCGGGGCGTTACAGAGCACCTCAAGTATGTAGGCCAGATGCACTTTCCCAGGGAGATGTCAACAAACAACACTGCTGAATACGAGGGGTTGCTTGCCGGTCTCAGGATCGCGGCAGACCTCGGAATCAAGAAGATCATCGTCAGGGGTGAATACGAGGGGTTGTCGTCAAGCAAGTTAACAAAGATTATCAAACCCCATTGATGGAGGCCTACGTAGATAAAGTGAGGAAGCTGGAATAGCGTTTTGACGGTATACAAGCGGAGCAGGTTCCCCGAGTGGAGAATGGCATCGCCGACTACTTGCGAAATGCGCTGCCTTCAAATTGCCTGCGGAACCAGGTACTTTTGTGCTTCGATTAACTCAACCATCCGTTGAACCATTGACAGGGCAGAACAAGTGGAGGAAATCAAGCCCCGGCAAGTACTTTCCTGCCGAGCTCCCAGGAGCCGCAGGCAAAGATGTTGCCATGGAAACTGAGCCTGCCATGGGGCAACAGACCCAGGCAAGGAGTCAAGCCCTGGCCGTAGAGACAACCGCTCCCATGGCAGAGGAAATGCCTTTGGTCCTTGCCGTCGAGCCCCAGGCTCCGACATGGGCACAGCATACCGTCTGATTCCTCCAAACAGGGGAACTCCCTGAGGAGCAGGAATAAGCGGAGAAAGTAGCCCGTCAGTCTGCCATGTATCAGTTCGTCGATGATGTTCTGTACAGAAAAAGACGAAACGGTGTGAAATTGAAGTGCATTCCCCGGGAGGAAGGACTGGAGCTGTTGGCAGAGATACACGAAGGCATATGTGGCTCCTACATAGGGTCGAGGGCCCTTGCCGGCAAGGCATTCCGGCAAGGTTTCTTCTGGCCCACAACCCTCCAGGATGCAACAGCACTAGTAACCAAGTGTGAAGCGTGCCAGTTCCATTCAAAGAAGCTTCATCAACCAGCTCAAGCTCTCCAAAAAATCCCTCTTTCCTAGCCATTCTCGGTCTGGGGGCTCGACATAATGGGCCATTTTCCCCGTGCTGTCATGGCCGGAGGTGGAGGCAGTGAGAAAGGTGACAGCACAATCAGCCGTCAGATTCTTCAAGGGGCTAGTCTGCCGTTTTGGTGTGCCAATGTGGCACCCGACTCAGAGAAACCGGAACGCCCCGTATTCCAGCCCAGAGAACGAGGACAAGTCTTCTGGAATACGGCACTGCTTAGCATAGAACAAATCAGCTCTTTATTACAATCTATTTGGGTACAAGGGTTACATTGGCACGACGACACTATGCCTCCCGCAGTTGCTCTTTGCAAGCAGCAGAACAACTCGAAGCAGCAGAAAAACTTCTAGCAGCGGAACAACGACGACGGTGGTAAACTCCACTCCCTAGGGACTCTTGCTGGAACGCTTATCCTACCTCGCATGAACGGATACCTCGACAATCAAGCAATCAAATCCGGCATGACCTGCAAAATGGCATGACACGCCAGGTCAGTACATTGAATGTACTTGCGAGGTCACAATAACCAGAAGCATTCAAGACAAACAACAGCATGGCATTTATAGGTTGGTCAGGAATTATGATGAGATCATCAGGATAACATGGCATGAACAACATGAACATGATACAACTAGAACAATACGAGCATGGCATGAACATATAACTCTGACGGTACTAGCATGCAACATGATGACACTATATGCACCACTTATTCTGCTCGGGTTACCTCGTAACCATCACATGCATCACTTACCAACCTCGGACATCACACGATCATCTCAAGACCAAATAAAGCTTCGTATAAACAATACCGTAGTAATCATTAAATGACCACAAGGAGCTTGATCTTGAGCCATGATTCTCGCACAACATCACGAATATCCAACAACTCGGTATCCTCGATACCACGGTGATCATTCAGGGATCACAAACGGATCCACTCTGGGCTCAACGGGTTACCTCGTAACCAACGGTGATCATTCATGGATCACATAGCCAACTTATCTCATCATCGAACCGGGGTTGTTATTAAGCACATCATTATTATTAATACTGTTGACCCATAGTGTGACCAACTGCGAACTGGGCCATTATCCGCGGGCGCGGCTATCGCGGAGGTTAGTACACTTTACCTACACCACGGAATCCATGGCCTCGCACTCCCATTCGGGTGGACCAACGGCGTTCCGACAAAACCGTCCTACTGCCATGAAACCCTCCCGGCCACTTCGACAAACTCACCTCTGGGATAAGTCTTGGGTGGCCCTGTGTCTACCAAAGGCACCAACGGCCAGCGTCATGGCAAAACATAAACGGTACCAAACGGGGACAAGGATCCATAATAACAACAACAGCCATACAAGGCTTATGTCCGCCTACCTGATCAGGGTAGCGCGCGCCCATAACCTTCCCTCATTGGAGGCACCGGCGAGAGGCACGACAATAGACCAAGTTAGGACCTTCCCATAAAGGTAAGCGTGGTTGCACTGGTCAGCTCGATATGGTGGCTCCATGACTCAGCCAACAGTTGTTCAAGTTCAATTTAATCCGGTTAAACTTAAATGCAAATATGCTGAGCCATGATAAAATAACATGATGCAATTACAATGCATGAGCAGGATATCAACATAAGCATGAGGGTACCGCATAACTATCAACCATATCCACACTGAATCATATCCATTTGAGCATGGCATAATGACGAGCATGAATATCACAAGTACAACACTACTCATAGCATGACGTGACCACTAGCATCAACAATAAATACCATGCAAGAACACATCAATAACATTACCGAGTAAATACTTATCCAACTAATAGCAAAGTAACCATGCATATTAAACGGTACTCGGTAACCGACTTTAGTCATGCACCGAAGAACATGACCAACCCAACATGTACTACTATCAAGCATGATCAATATGAAAGTAATACTAGCAGGAAGAACATGATGACAGAGTGCAAGAAAACATAGCATGACGGTAAACACCGACCCATAAGCATAACCAATATAACGACAGTAGTAGCAGAACAAGCATACAGTTATTAAAGATTCAAGTTGAAAACTAATGCTACTGCATGGCAATCATGCAAATGGTGGTTGTGGCTTGCCTGGGATGGAAGAAATCACCGGGAGAATGTGTGAAAAGCTCGCGGAACGAATCGCCGGAAATCGTTCTCTCTCGGAGGGGGCTGATTAAGTGTAAGGGAAAAATGGTCATATTTAGAATGATAAAACATGGTGAAAATGATACCAACAGAATGGGCTCGACGAAACGAAGAAGTGGGCTTTGGAATCACCTAATTTGGAGTTGCGAGCAAAAATTTATAGCCCGACGAAGTTCAGGGACCAATCTGTAAAGATTTCTCCACAAACAGGTCCTTGGACTGAAAAACAGAAAACGTATTCCAGACAATACGCTTTCAGAACTGGAAAAAGTATTCTTGGCCACAACAGAGAGAAATACGCCTTCCTGAAGAGAAAACGCATTTCTGGTTGAAGCAAAGCAAGAATACGTTTTTGAACAAAGGAAGACGTATTCAGAGGAATACGCTTCCACTTACCACGTGGCCAGGGACGGGTTCAACGGCTGACAGGCTGACGGCTGGGACTGTGGGGTCCATCGGCCAGCTGGCAGGGAGGGGGTCGGGGCCTTCATCTCCTTCCTCTCACCCGCGCCTGGCCGCGGCAGAGCCGGCCCCGAGGAGGCCTGCCGGAGCTACAGGGCATCTCCGGCGAGGCTCCGCACATGGACGAGCTCAGCGGACTCCGGTGCATCTCGAGGGCCCATCCACGGACGGCGGGGTGGACCAGGGCGACGGCAACACGGGCGCCGGCGGACGAGGCCTTCAGGCTCCGGCGAACTCGAAGAACAGAGCCACCGGGGAAGGAAGGGAAGCGCTGGAGTGGCTCTAGTGTACTAGGGGAGGGCCGAGGTGGTGGAGGAAGAGAGGGATGGGCTCGGGCTTGTGCCAATTTAGCCGGCGACCGGCGATGGCCGAGGCGGCCATGGGAGGGCTCTGGACCATCTCGAGCTCGGAGGAGAGGTCGGGGAGGTTTCTGGGAGTGAGGCGAGGCTGGTTGTGAGGAGAGACGGGGTCGGGGAGGCCTTAAATAGGCGCGGGGCTAGGTGCCGAGCTGTCGTCGCCGCGGACGCGTGTGCGCGCGCATGAGCTCGGAGGCAGGCGATGAGGGAGGCACAGGAGGGAGAGCTGACGGGGAGGAGGAGGCCAAAGGAGCAAGGTAGGAAGAGACGAGGAGGAAGACGACGGTCAGCGCACTGTGCTCTCGTGGGTGTTCAGCGGCGAGCGTTGAGGAGGAAGCAGACGGAGGGGGAGAGTGGTCCAGGAGATCCACAGGAACTTGATTGAAAGCAATGGAGTTGTGCGGGATGATTAGCTTAGGAAGGCCTATAATCCTGTTAACTTTGAGAAGATTTGGATCAAGATTTAATGTAGTTGCTTTGCAACTGACCAAAATGGACCAAAAACTTGATCAGGAAGGTGCACTCACATGGAGTGTCAAATTGAGCTAACATTTCACAAGGCTTAGTGATTTGGCCATACTAAGATGCTGTAAAAATTTCATACCAATTGGATTTACCAAAATGGCTCTTGCTTCACAAACATCCTTGCTGACCAAAAACTTGCAATAATTTTAGAGCAATATTGGCTAAGTGAAATGGTGCCAAATTTGGTGGAGAGGTGTTATAAGGGTAGAAGCACAATCTGATAATTTATCAGGATTTTTGAAGCAATATAAAATGCACTTGCTTCACAACCTGAAAATATTGCCACAATCAAAGATTTGGTCCTGTGCTCACATAAATGATTGGATGGGGCTGAAATTTGGAGAAGTGTCATGATAGGAGCACATGAAGAGGCATGCAAAATTTCAACTCATTTGGATAACCCTAGCTAGTACTTCCTTCATAATGGCTTCTGTCTGGCAGAAACTTTGAAAAATCACTGAGGAAGATTGGCTAGGCAAATAAAGTTGAATTTTGGCATGAGGAAATTATTTGGACATAAAAGAATGCCCAACAAGTTTGAGAGCAAACAAGATTGGATAGGTGGCACTTCCTTCAGAAAATGCCACTCTGGACAGAAAACAAGAATAATTATTGGGGAATTATTCTTGGGCTAGGACAGGAAAGTTTGGGCACATTTGAGCAACATATGACCCAAAGAAATTATGAGAATTATTTGGGAATTTTTGGATGGACAGAAATATAGGTTGCTTCACAACCTAGGGCAGATAGGGTTATTCCTTTAATAGAAAAAGGAATGTTCCTGAGAAACAAACAGAAATTAGGGTTTGGTCAAGCAGTGAAGTGACATGATCTTGGCAAGGTTTTGAGAATGATGAGCCACTTGGGAGAAGAAATGAGGGTGATTTCCCAGGTGGCAAGGCCACAGAACCACTCCAAAAAGAAAAACAGAGCAAAAACCAAATAAATCAAAAGAAAAAGAAAAGGGCCAAAATCCAGGTTGTTACAGCCAAATAGAGTCATCACCGACAACGTCACACAGTTCACAAGCCGCGTCTTCATGCAGTACATCCAGGACTTCGGCAGCAAGGTCTGTTTTGCCTCTGTTGCACATCCACGAAGCAACGGCCAGGCTGAGAGGGCAAACGCTGAAGTATTGCGAGGCCTCCGGACAAGGACTTTTGACAGGCTACACAGGTGCGGACGACGCTGGATTGATGAATTGCCGGCGGTTCTTTGGTCAATCAGAATGACACCAAATCGAGCCACCGGCCAGACACCTTTCTCCCTCGTTTACGGGGCAGAAGCAGTTCTCCCCACGGAACTCATGTACGGGTCACCTCGAGTGCTCGCTTATGATGAGTTTGAGCAAGAGCAATTGCGGCAAGCTGACGCAACACTCCTTGAGGAAGATCGTCTTCGGGCGGCTGTGAGAGCAGCGCGCTACCAGCAAGCCTTGCGCCGCTACCATAGCCGCAAGGTTCATGCCCGAAGCTTTGGGGAAGGCGACCTTGTTCTTCGGCGCGTTCAGTCGACCAAGAATTCCAACAAGTTGACGCCAAAGTGGGAAGGCCCTTATCGGGTAATACGAGTCACCAGGCTCGGTGCAGTCCGCCTGGAGACCGAAGATGCTATTCCAGTGAGCAACTCCTGGAACATCGAACATCTTCGCAAGTTTTACCCATAAGGCGCGGTTGCTGGGCTCCCCGGCAGACCACCTTTTGTACAAGCCTTTCCGGCAAGGCATGTAACCCTTTGTACAAAGCCAGGCGCAGACCCTGAGCATAAATAAATGAAGTGCTGGCGCCCTAAGTTTTAGCATGCATGCTAGGTTGAGTCTCTCCCTCGGTTAGGATTGATAGTTCTTAGCGGTGACTAACCCCTAGCATAGAGGTCGAGTGTGCATCTCTCTGTTCCTTCCCGTCCTTTTTAGGTTCGCAGGGTGAATGGACATTTCTGCTGAGCTGTTTGGAGGAAAGAGAACAGGCCGGCACCCTGACCCTGGCAATCCACGGTTGCCGGGGGCTGCGGATCCACAGGTCCGACCGCGGCAAGCGAAGGCTGCCGGGGGCTGCAACATTAGATAAGTTTTTCATCCCCCACTCCCTACTTCCGTACGAAACTTGAACGTACAAGACTTCTCTCATTCTTATACCATCATGCTCCCTCTTTCCCATGTCCAAAAAACCTTATTTTGGGCCGAGACTTGGTCATAGCGCAGTGGGAAGGGAACGGGCGAAGGGCTCAATCCAGCTTTGCCCCTACCTCTGCCATGGGCGTGACTGTAATCAAGCTATAGAGCAGGAGGACGGCAAGGACTGTTGCCGGGTTACAATGTTTATCTTAAGATAACGAGGACTCGTTCCTTGGTGTGGCCCCCGCCCACGCACAAAAGAAACCCGGCAAACACCCTTCTTTAAATTCATACGTTGTTAACAAGTACAATTCGTATGGAATGCATACACGAGCGATGGGATTACAAGGTCCAAATTTTACTAAGGCCCGTAGGCTTACAAACTAAAAAAAGATAAGTGCCCTGTGATCCCTATTCTTGCCCCTTTCCTCCCAGGTGCGGCAGGTGAAGGCAAAAAGGGGGGCGACAGCGAACGCGCCGATGGAGAGCTTGATGCAGAAGGCCCTCGGTAGGGCGCGTGGCCAAGGGAGGGACGACACGGTCAGTCGGAGTCGGAGTCAGCGTCCCCCCGCTCGACGCCCTCGTCGTCGATGTTGCTGTCCTCCTCGTCACTTCCGCTTGGGGAGGAGTCTTTGTCATCGGAGGAGCTCTCCACGCAACACTTTAGGCGAGTTCCAAAGTCCCCAACGACCTTGACGGAGAGTAGGCCGTTCTCCATTAATTTGAAGTAGAGAACGAGCCCCTTCGTCAGGCTGTGGACACGAGCGTAGGTCTTCCATCCGCGATGAAGATACATGACGTGAGGGGAGGGAAAGTCGACATCAACCCGCGTGCCGCCATTCCCGCAGCCCTTCATATGCAACCTCAGAGTCTGTGGCGGATCGAGCTCCATCTCCCGAGCGAATGGAGCAGGGAGACGAAGACGATGGCGCACTGGCCGGTGCAGCCTGATGAAGAACACGCGGGGCTGGTCCCCAACGTTGCCCTCCATTGGGGGAGGGACCGCTGGCGGAGGCAAGGCTGGTGCACCGCCCCGTGCTCCTCTTCCCCGAGTGCCACGACGACCTCAGCCTCGCCCCCTCCCCCTTCCTCTCGTGGCCTACTCCACCTCCACGAGCTCTTGGGAAGGAGGGAGCGCTGTCGAGCGGAGACCCTCGTCACCACCGTCGAAGTGTCGGTGCGCCCTCTCGCCATAGCAGAAGAAAGAAAGGAGCCAAGGTGGAAGGAGATGGATGATGAAATATTGAGGGGTGCCATCCCCCTCCCCTTCTTATAAAGGGGCGGGGCTGGGGCTCGGCCGCCCCACTCAACCAATCTGGCCATCAGGGGCACAGGGAATCAAGACCAACCCGCTGCTCCAATCAGCGGCGACCCAGTTTCCTACCTCGTCATTTAAGGCCCATGCCCCCCCGCATCCGCCGCCTACCATCTTCGAGGCATGGGGGACACGTAGCGAGCAAGCAGAAATCGAGGGGACAAGTGAGGCGAACATTTTCCACCCCGTGATCGTAGGGCACGGTCGCCTTGAAGGCCACGACTTGAGTCCACTCAGTAAATGAGTCGCGCCCCTGCGTTTTCCTCTTTTTATGGGGAAGGCGCGAGCCGCCTCTTTACCATGATGTGACGCATGAGGGCAGGAACCGCCCCACGCATGACCCCCACGTCATGCACGACCATCCACGTCGCGCATTCAACACGGGTCGTGGGGAAGCGCAGCGAGCGAAGGAGATAATGTGGTAAAACTCCGCCCCGCCTACCCGTGCACTGTTCTGGGCCTAGCCCAACAACACGTTGCGCTTATGTGTGACCCAGGCCCGGGGGCTCTGGTCGGTGTACAAAAGTGGGGGCCCTTTTTTACCCCTTTACTTGTGCACGGGCAGTCAGAGCCGCACCCGCGGCCACACTCAGTAGGGAAGAGGAGGGAAGCCAAAGGCACAAGACGGGCAAAGCAACGCCAAGACCAGAGACACAAAGAGCAAGAGGGCGAGGTGGACTCCCCCAGCAAGACCCTTGCCGGGGGGGCCTCCGCAGCCCCAGCAAGACCCTTGCCTGGGCAACTTGCCCAACGCCAGCAGAGCGCGCCACCCTTGAGCACAAGGGTTCCAACACCATCAAGCACATTGGAACCAAGGCTTGGGAGGCACCTCCATTGTGGCATGCAGATCTTTGTGAAGATCTTAAGCACACAAGATCAGATGAGGACCAGAAGATGACGATCCTCGGCAAGATACTTGCCGAGGAAATTGACGAGACCCCGGCAAGATCCTTGCCGGGGACGACCGCGATGCCACGGCAAGACCCTCGCCGAGGACACCTGCGGGGCCACAGCCAGACCCACATCTGCCAAGACTCCACCGCCATTCCCATACAGCTGCCAACCCAACCAGCTGGGCAGGCACCTGCGTGGCGACGCGCGGCCTCCAGGCCAACTCAACAAGCACCTACGTGGTGGCATGTAGATCTTCGTGAAGACTCTGCCACCGCGCCAGCCCAACAGCCAGCCAACGTGGCACTACAACGCCTCATCAGCTCGGACGTGAGTAGGAGCCAGGCGAGGCGGCGACAGCTGGGACGAGCTTCCTTGCCGTCCCCGATAAAGCAAGAAGGGCATGTCGGCAGCGCATTAAATGCGTTTGTCCGACGGTGCCAGAGGATAAGCTTGTACACTATATACCTTTCCACCTCCTATGTGCCATTGTGGCGACCCCTTTTGACTATAAAAGGAGGCCCGAGGCGTACTGGAGAAGGATTCGGATCTTTGGGACTACGCACGCACTGCAGCTAGTTCGAGAGCTTAAGAACACTCAAATATACACCAAAGCAGGATTAGGATATTATGCATCCTTGCGGCCCGAACCTGGATAAACAATCTTTGTGCTGGCTACCAGACCCGCTCTTTGCACGACCCCGCGCCCGCCAACCGTAGAAGGGATCCCAGTGATTCCATAGGTGTCGTTTCCACCGACAGACATTTAGTGGTGTTCTTCCTTAGAAATGGCTGCCACGTGCCAAATGACAGCCACTTAATCACCTGGGGGATCGACACCGCACTGATAGATGACTTGCATTGCTGTGAGGTGGAGCGGCGGAGCCTGGGCGTTGTGATTCGCTCTTAGCGTCCACAGCAAGCTTACCAGGGGAGTCTTGTCTTCAGTGTGGTCCTACCGGGGGAATCTTTGGCTCGCCGTCTGCTGGTTCTGCCGTCGCCACTGTCTCCTTGTCGACCTCCCTCTGTGCCACCAGTGCGGCGCTGACCACTTGATTCGTTGCCGCTAGGTACAGCAGCAACGGTTCTTGTGGCTTAGGCGCAACCAGTATTGGCGTGGAGGAAAGGTATTTCTTCAGATCCTGCAACGCCTTGGCTTCTGGGGTCCACTCCATCGGACCTGCCTTCTTCAAGATCTTGAAGAAGGGAAGGGCATGCTCGGCGGACTTGGAGATGAATCGGCTCATGGCGGCAACGTAGCCGGTGAGCCGACGCACATCCTTGATCCGCTTGGGCGCCTCAATCTGTTCAATAGCCTTGATTTTGTCTGGATTTGCCTCGATCCCACGCTACGACACAAAGAACCTAAGAAGTTTGCCGGACAGAACGCCGAAGACACACTTCGCAGGGTTCATCTTGAGGTTGATCTTGCGAAGGTTGGCAAATGTCTCTTCCAGATCTTGCACAAGAGTTGCCCCGTCCTTGGTTTTGACCACTATGTCATCCATGTATGCCTCCATATTTCTATGGAGCTGGGGTTCAAAACCAACTTGGACTGCTCTTGCAAACGTCGAGCCAGCACTCTTCAACCCGAAAGTCATCCGTAAAAAGCAATACATACCACATGGGGTGATGAATGCTGTCTTCTCTTCATCTTCGCTCGTCATGAAGATTTGGTGGTAGCCCAAGTAGGCGTCGAGGAATGACAGCAGATCACACCCGGCCGTGGAGTCGACAATATGGTCGATGCGCAGCAACGGGAAGGGGTCCTTAAGACAAGCCTTATTGATGTCTGTGTAATCAATACACAGCCTCCACTTCCCATTTGCCTTGCGCACCACTACTGGATTGGCCAACCACGTCGGATGGAGCACTCCTCTCACCAAACCCGCTGCTTCCAACTTCCTGATCTCCTCTGTGATGAATTCCTGCCTCTCCAGAGCCTGCTTTCTGACCTTCTGCTTGACGGGCCACACATGAGGACAGATAGCTAGGTGGTGCTCAATCACCTCCCTGGGAACACCGGGGATGTCGGATGCTTGCCATGCAAACACGTCGACATTCGCCCGCAAGAAGGTGATGAGCGCGCCTTCCTATTTGCTGTCGAGGGTGGAGCCTATGGTGAAAGCCCCTCCTATGCCATCCTCCCTAACGGACACCTTCTTGGTCTGCGGTGGCTCAGCTCTGGATTTCTTGCTCTTGCCGTTAGAGTTCTCTGGCAGGTCCTCGACGGCAGCACAACACTCCGAGGAGGTGCGCTTGCCGGAGTGGGTGCGAGAGGTCTTGCCGGGCTTCTTCTTCCCTCCTGTGCTTCAGTGGCAGGAGCAAGTGCCTTGGCGGCAGCTGCTGCAACTGCTTCCCGGTAGAGTTGGTCAGCGCAAATCGGCGCGTCCTTCCTATCGAAGGGGACGGAGATAATAGTCAATGGCATGGGCATCTTTATCATGTTGTAGGCGTAGTGCGACGCCGCCATGAACTTGCCTAGTGCCGGGCGGCCGAGGATCCCGTTGTAGGGCAACGGGATCTCGGCCACATCGAAGACGATCCTCTCTGTCCTGTGGTTCAACTCCCCTCCAAACGTCACGGGCAGCGTGACCTTCCCCTTCGGCTGGCTCCTCCCAGGGTTGACCCCTGGAAACGTGCCCGTTTCCTCGAGGTCTCCATCAGGGATCTGCAACCTTTTGATCATGACGGGCGAGATCAAGTTCAGCCCGGCCCCGCCGTCGACCAACATCTTGTTAACCTTGAGGTTGCGTATCGTTGGGGAGACCAACAACGCCAAACACCCGACCGCGATTGTGTGGTCAGGGTGGTCCTCGGCGTCAAAGATGAGGGGCGTGCTGGACCACTTCAGCGGCTTCTGAGCGTCGAACGACGGCTCCACGGCTGTAATCTCACGCGCCCACAAGAGTTGCCCCGTCCTTGGTTGAGAAGTATGCAGAACGGCGCCACCATCGACGCCCATGGCCTCTGTAGCCTTCTGGAACTCTTGCTCGCCGGACTCGTCGTCCTCGTCATGATCATCGTCTTCTTGCTTCTTGTCACGGCCCCGGGCAGGCCTCTCTTGCTGGTTGTCCTTGCCGCGGCGGCCTCCTTGGCCGCCATGCTTCTTGCCGGATCCCTCGGCACTGTCCTGGACCTTCTCCTTGTCCCGCCTCTCATACTCGGCCTTTTGCTTTTCAGCAAGCAACTTGACTTGCCGGCAGTTCTGGAGGTCATGGCCTTTGGTGCGGTGGATCTTGCAGTACTGCTTGCCGGAGCCTCCTGGCTTGTCGGCAGCTGCTAAGGCCCGGCAGGTGACGCACCTAGCAATCTCCTTGCCGGGGTCGTCTGCCTTGACCTGCTTGGTAGCGCTGGTGTCGTCAGACCCTTCAACGGCAAGCACGGCCTTGCCCTTGCGTTTCCTGTTGCAACGTCGGCCCTTCTTCGTCGGGGCGGCGGTGTCTTCATCGGTAGAGTCGGTTTCCGCGCCAGCGTCCTCGTCGGGGTACTTCCTTCCATCTTCAGCCCGGGCGCACCTGTCGGCCAGAACGTAGAGATCGGCCACATCCTTAACCTTGGTCATCGCCAACTCTTCGCGCATCTTGCGGTTGCGCATGTTCTGATGGAGCACGCTGATCACAGAGGCGGGATGGACGTCGGGGATGTTGTACTGCACTTGGCTGAATATCTGGATGTACTTGCGCAGGGTTTCCCCTTCCTTCTGGGGAATGATATGCAAATCACTGGCCTGGCCATGAGCTTGGTGGCCCCCCAGTGAAGGCGCCAACGAACTCATGGCACAGATCCGACGAAGAAGAAATGGAATCCGCCGGCATGTGCATCAACCAAGACATAACATTGGGCTTCAGTGCCAATGGGAAGTAATTGGCAACCACCTTGTCGTCGCGAGCTCCGGCAGCCTGCATCGCGATGGTGTAGATGCTGAGGAACTCGGATGGATGGGTCTTGCCAGTATACTTCTCGCCGACGTCAGGCTTGAACGTGCGGTGGGACGGCCACTGGAACTGCCGCAGCTCACGGGTAAAGGCTGGGCAACCCACCTCGTAAGGTAGGCCGCCGGAGCCCCCCGGCGCTGGTTGGTCCATAGCATCTTCATGAGCTCGTTCTCGAAGAACTTGGCGCTGGTCGCGGCAGGTCCGCGGGTCGGACGACGCTATGGAGATGTTATCACAAGCGTTGTCATGACGCTCCGACGCCCGCGGCGGCTGGCGAGGAGGAGGAGAGTGCACCGTAACCGCAGCACCCCCGGTCCTCCCAGCGCTGGCATGTGGTGGCTCGGTGGGGCGCCAGCCAGAGGGTCCCTCCGGTCGCGGATCTTCTTTTTTGGCGACGGCGACGAGGCTCTGGATGGTGGCCCTCCACTCGTCGAGCTTCTCCGCAGAAGGAGGGAAGTCGAGGAGCAGCTGCGCGCGTGCCAAAGCTTCTGCTGGCTTGGGTGGCGGCGACAGTTGCGTGGACCGTGGCGCGCTTCGACTTCTAACCACATTAGAAGGAGCTCTATCTCGACCCAGCGGCTGCGCGCTATTTTGGCCAGCACTTCGGCGGGCATGCTGAACTCCTTCGTCCCGCGGACGATGCACAGGGCTCTTCCCACTGCGGTGTCTGGGGTCTTCAGCGCAGTGACGCTGCTCGTTGCGTGCACCCTGGGAAGAGTGCGCTGTGGGCACCGGCGTGGGCGTCCTGGAGGTTGCTGCACCGCCCGGGGGTGGCACAACGACACTCCTGGAGGGCCCCGCGCCGCCTGCGGGGGGCCCAGCTCCGTCTTTCGATCTGGCGACGTGCGGCCGGTCGTCTGGCGCGCGAACGACGCTGCTCGCCAGGCTCTGACTACCAGGGCGATGCTGGTGCATGCGGACCGCGGCCGAGGTCCTGTCCGCAACCGGCCCGCTGCTCGTCCGCAATGGCACGGGACGTTCGGCTCCCGACGAGCCGATCGCCGTGGCCGTCTTCTTCTTGGGAGCCATGGTGATGAAGAAACGCTAGGCTAACTACTAGACCAGATTCTCACAATTGCACCACCCCTACCTGGCGTGCCAAAGATATCGGCGTGGAACGACACCTATGGGATCACAAAAATCACTACTACGGTTGCCCGGGCGCAGGGTTGCGAGAAGAGCAGGATTCGTAATCAGCACAAGGATCGTTTACCCAGGTTCGGGCCGCGAGGATGCGTAAAACCCTAGTCCTGCTTTGGTGGATGTATTGAGTGTTCTTGAGCTCTCGAACTAGCTACGGTGGCTGCGCCATTTCAGAGAGCCGAATCCTTTTCCAGTATGCCATGGGCCTGCTTTTATAGTCGAAAGGGGCTGCCACAGTGGCACACAGGAGGTGGAAAGGCGTACAGTGCTATGAGCTTATTTCTTGTATTATAGGACAAGACGCATTTAATGCGCCGCTGAGGTGTCCCCTAGCTTTATCGGGGACGGGAGCGAGGCCCGTCCCGTCCGTCGCCGCTCCTCCTCGCTTCGGCACGCGCCCTGGCCAGCGATGCATGCAGCGCCATGTAGGCAGGTAGGCAGCTGAGGTGGCGTGGTCGTAGGGTCTTCACGAAGATCTGCATGCCGCCACGCAGGCGCTTGATGAGTTGGCCTGAAAGCTACATGTTGCCACGCAGGTGCCTGCCCAGCTGGTTGGGCTGGCAACTGCATGCGAACGGCGGTGGAGACTTGGCTGGTGCGGGCCTGGCAATGGCCCCGCTGACGCCCTTGGTGAGAGCCTTGCCGGGTGGCTCGGCAAGGGTCTTTCCGTGGCGCGTTGTCATCCCCGGCAAGGATCTTGCCGAGGGTCTTGTGGCTTTCCTCGGCAAGGATCTTGCCGAGGGCCATTGTCTTTTGATCCTCATCTGATCTTGAATATTCCTTGTCTTCAGGCGTGGAACGACACCTATGGGATCACAAGAATCCCTACTACGGTTTCCGCGGCGCAGGGTTGCGAGAAGAGCAGGATTAGTAATCGGCACAAGGATCGTTTACCCAGGTTCGGGCCGCGAGGATGCGTGAAACCCTAGTCCTGCTTTGGTGGACGTATTGAGTGTTCCTGAGCTCTCGAACTAGCTACGGTGGCCGCGCCGTTTCAGAGAGCCGAATCATTTTCTAGTATGCCATGGGCCTCCTTTTATAGTCGAAAGGGGCTGCCACAGTGGCACACAGGAGGTGGAAAGGTGTACAGTGCTATGAGCTTATCGCTCATATTATAGGACAAGACACATTTAATGCGCCGCTGAGGTGTCCCCTAGCTTTATCAGGGATGGGAGCGAGGTTCCTCCCGTCCGTCGCTCCTCCTCGCTTTGACACGAGCCCTGGCCAGCGACGCATGCGGTGCCATGTAGGCAGGCAGGCAGCTGAGGTGGCGCGGTCGTAGGGTCTTCACGAAGATCTGCATGCCGCCACGCAGGCGCTTGATGAGTTGGCCTGGAAGCTACATGTTGCCATGCAGGTGCCTGCCCAGCTGGTTGGGCTGGCAGCTGCATGCGAACGGCGGTGGAGACTTGGCTGGTGTGGGCCTGGCAGTGGCCCCGCTGACGCCCTCGGTGAGAGCCTTGCCGGGTGGCCCGGCAAGGGTCTTGCCGTGGCGCTCTGTCGTCCCCGGCAAGGATCTTGCCGGGGATCTTGTGGCTTTCCTCGGTAAGGATCTTGCGGAGGGCCGTTGTCTTTTAATCCTCATCAGATCTTGAATATTCCTTGTCTTCACAAAGATCTGCATGCCACCATGGAGGTGCCTCCCGAGCCCTAGCACCAAAGTGGTTGGTTGAGTTGGAACCTGTGGGCTCAAGGGTGGCTCACTCCGCTGGTGTGGGCGAGCCGCCCCGGCAAGGGTCTTGCCGAGGCCGCTGAGGCAGCCCCCGACAAGGATCTTGCCGGGGGAACCTGCTTCGCTTCTCTACTTCTTTGTGTTCTTGGTCTTGGCGTTGCCTTGGCTGTCTTGGGCTTCGGTTTTACCTCGGTTCACCTCCCCTGTTCTGCTTGGTGTGGCCACGGGCGCGGCACCGACCGTCCGTGCACAGGTAAAGGGGTACAAAGATGCGCCCCTTCTTTTGTACACTGATAGTGCATCACATCAAGAGTATGCCACAGATCCAAATCTTTCCAATACTCCAAGTCCCACTAAGTGGACTTGCAGGTAAATAATAATCTCTCTTCTGCCCTGCCACGCTTCCTTTTCCCGCTGCCATTAGCAGGATGGTTTCCTGGTGTAATATGCCCGACCTTCTGCAATTCCGCCTGCAACCATCGCCGGTGAGCCTCTTTGGCGCATCACGGTTTTCATGCTTTGCATCGAACACATGTCTACGGTATTTTCTAGTACATGGATTGTCCTTTGGCAAGGAAACAGTGGTGTCCAATGTAACAGATCTTGCTAGATATTGCTATGTATTGCGTATGACAGCGGATTCTTGTCATAGCGAACGCATGCATTGTAACCATGTGTCGTTCGCCCTGACATAGTACCCAAAGACGGATAATCATGGATGCACCAAATTATAACATCACATAGAAAGAAATTAGCTGGTGGGCCGCTATATAGGTCTCGAGTGAGAACACCCCTCCATAGCTTCTGAAATTCCTCCACAAGAGGCTCCACGAATAAATCAAAATCCTTTCTAGGACTTTTTGGACCTGGGATGAGCAAGGCCATCATGTAGTTTGATTCTTTGGTGCAGACATTTGGTGGCATGTTGTAAGGGATAACAATCACTGGCCACATGCTATATGTGGGGCTCTGGTGGCCAAATGGGTTGAATCCATTTGTAGCTAAGCCAAGTCTAATGTTTCTCGGCTCAACAGCAAATTTTTTGTGTTTCTGATTGAAGCTTATCCAGTCACTGCCATGACATGGATGGCTCATTACATTCTGATCTATGTACTCCTGGTTCCTAGAATGCCACAATACATCCTCTCTTGTTTCAGCATCATGAAACAACCTCTGCAATCGGTATAATTCGAAAATGTCTCAGAAAATTATGACGAATCCTCTTCACAACATCGCCATCTTTCCATCTTGAAGATTTGCATTTTGGGCACTCACTTAAGTTGGCATAATCCTTTCGGAACAGAACACAATTATTCTTACAAACATGGATCATAACATATCCAAAGGAAATTCTTCATTTTACTATATGTGTATGGCATCTCATAGACATATGGGTAAGATTTACAGAAAGCAACCAACATCACGTCGAATGATTTGTTGGTCAGATGCTCAGATGTCTTTACATAAGAAGGGTGACCATAGCTGAGTATACTGACATGTTATTTCCTGCGGTGACTGCCACATTGCATTGTTCCTACATGGGGGCCCACCATTTTTCTTGTGCAGGTAAAAATTCACGAAATGCGCGAGCATTTCGTAACATTGTTTCAATGTTGGTCAAACTCACTGGCTCCGCCACCACCACCTCCTCTTCCCCTTCCTCCTGAGCATCAGGCAGATCAAGATGGTGATCTGTTTCTTCCACATAGTCAGTAACATTAATGTTCAGAGCTTCACCTGATGAACCCACCTAGTATATGTGACCGACATCCCATAGAAGTGTAGATGATTTTGCATAGTTGACAGGGGTCTTGAAACTAAATTCATACAACTACTACACGGGCAGAGCACATATGATTTCGGACCACCGTACTCAACTCTAATAAACTAAATGAAGTTTTCAACCCCCTCGACATATGCAGGGGAGAATCTTCGAGCAGAAGTTATCCAAGTCCTGTCCATCTGTTAGACATACAAATTTGTTATTCTACTAGATATTACAGGAAAAGCATATATGTCTTTATAAAGACTAGAAAAAAAATACCTAGGTCAATGTCTAAAGTTATGGAAAAATAATTGGACCATGCAGATCTAAGTAAATATATATATGTAAAGCAAGTTCAACAAACATATTGAGTGCTAAATTATGGCAGGCCATTTTAGCAATAAATGAGGACGAGCACACAGCCATCAAAGGCCATCTCAGCAACAAAGATTGAGTGTAAAACGGTGTCGAGCTATTTCACCTAACAGATTGGCTACTAGAGCATGGCAATCTACTTCACAATACATACATGGTCCTAATATATGACAAGATATGTTAGCAACTAATCGGGTGTGGCATGGCATCTCAACAAAGAAGATTGGTTGCAGAACAGGGCAAGGAAGCTTCTTAGTAGAGCATATTGACTGTAAACTATTTCGGCAAGCAGTGAGATTAACAGTGTCTATCAGCTAAAATTCAATGTTACTCTGACATACACGGGGCCTCAGTGTAGAATGCGCATACCATGGGAAAAGCTGACCGCCGTGCGTCTCCACGAGAACGTCACCAGCGGTGGCAGCGTGGCCGGAGGACGACAGTCTACGAGAGCGTACTGTGGGAGCGAGAGGATCGCCGTCATCCCCTCGACGAACCGCGGCGCCGATGTATCGGCACGGCAGGGAGGTCGGCTTTGGCGGAACGAATGGAGTGGAGGGGCCGGGGGAGGGGATTTGGGCAATATAATTGGTTAGTTGGACGAAGCGCAGTTGAATTTGGGGTTTGGGGGCAATTTTTTTGGGGGAGCTTTTCGCGTGGGCGAGGGAGTTTGGCGCATGGTCGGTTTCTCCAAATGCGGTCCCACGTGTTAGTGAAGAGGCAAGCCAAAGCGCATTCCATTTGGGTGAGCCGTGTGCAGGACAGTCGGATTCAGGGCTCCGCAGACACAAGAAGGTTAAAACTCTGGGCCGTGTGCGAAGAACTCAACCACTATAGCCTAAAAACTAGTCGCCCCACAACCTAGCCCGATTCGCGTGAGCAAGGAAGAAGATGAACACGAAAGTTTATGAAGGTTCAGGTCACCTTGCAGCGTAAGACCCTACTCCTGCTTTGTGGTGGATTTGGCTCACGAGGGGCTGAGGATGAACTGGTACAAAGGATGAACAACCTCGCGAGGTTCAAGGGTGAGGAATGCGTCGACCCCTTCTAGGGTGGTTGCTAACCTATATTTATAGTGGTCTCGGTCCTCTTCCCCCAAAACTTAGGCGGGAAGGGATCCCACAATGGACAATTTGAAAGCAGACAAGTAGTACATCTTATCCTGATGAAAGGTGGTCTTCGCCAGCAAAGCTTCTAGCCGTGACGCAGCGGTGGGCTTGGTGATGACATCCATCCTACCATGCTGGTGGTCTTGGTCTTGTTGCACCGGAATGGAAACCTTTGCCAGATTCCTCGTGAACCCATGCCTGTCCTTGCCTCTTTGCACCAAAGAGGTAACTGCCTCCTCTACGCCTGCTGGCGCGCGCCTGCCTTGGTCATCATGGCTTGCATCATCGTAGCCTCATCGGGAGGCCTCCTGGGGAATCCGCTCCCTCAGGGGGTCTTGGTGTCGTCTGCCTCGCGAGGCTTGGCCCCTCGCGAGGGTCTTGTCTTGACGGTCTTTTAGATGGGCCATTCCAAGCCATCGAGTGAGCCATGCCTTGGGCCGCAGGCAGGCAAGTCTGGGTACCTTGGTTCCCAGAATGCCGACAGTAGCCCCTGGGCCCAAGGTGTGCTCGCACTTGGCTTCAAGGTGAAGCCAGAGGGCAAGTGCGAAGCGCCGCGGGCCTCAATCACCTGCGGGCCAGGCTGACGCTTGGCGCTTGGTAGGACGCGGACGCCTCCACTCCCCCACGTCGCCTAGGTAACTGTCTAGACTGACAAAAGACTGGCTTGCCCCGGCAGGCCATCATCACTCCTTCTTGCCTCGCCTCAGATCATGTTTCCTCCGCCAAGGACCTCTCCAGATCCAATTGAGCTTGGCTTCCCCTTCCTTCTCCAACTCCGGCGCCGGTGACTTCGCCGATGGCTCCCAAGAAGTCGCAGCCCACAACGCATGCCGCAAGCTCCTCCTCCTCCTAACCAGATTTGTCTTCTACTGTGAGGCCCTCCGTGCCCCTCCTCCGGCACTTCTCCTCTCTGCGGCTGCACGATCCGACCCAGCGCTCCCGCTGCGGGTCTTTCATCACAGTCCACAAGCACAACATGCTCATGAGGGTCGGGAAGAAGGTGGAAAACTTCCGGCGCCGCTGGGTCTTCATGGACACCAAGGGCCTCAATGAGCGGATGGAGCTGCCGACCGTGCTGCCCAAACGGCTCGAGAGTTGGAGCCACAAGAAGTTCTCCGACCCTCGGGCGGCGCCTGTACTGAGGAAGATGACATCAGACGTGGACGCTACAGCGCTGACAGGGGGCATGCTCGTGAAGGAGTTCCTCAGGCAGTGCTTGGCTCTGCTCCAGTCGCACACGCGCCCCATGTGGGAGCTCCAGGGCGCAGAGGACGAATGATGGGCAAGGAGCTAAACAAGGCCATGAACACCCTACTCGAAGGTGAGCCAGGGGACCTCCCAGAGGCCTACGCCATGTTGTACCGCTATGCCGACAGGGAGGCGCTGATCGCCGCCATGCCTATCTTCAATGAGCTGGGGCTCGTGTCGCCTGAGCTCCCCAACTCCCTTGTGTCGGTGTCGTCCGGCAACAACATTAGTGAAGAGGGCAAGGAGGACTTGGAGGCGACCAAGGATGGCGTGGCGGAGATCTCTCCCCCATCAAGCGAGCTTCTCTATGGCTTCGCCGCCGACGACCACGTCGATGAGCCCCAGGCCGTGGAATCCCCGCGCTCCAGTGGGGTCTTCACGAGGTTAGGGGCCACTCCTCAAGCCCTGTGAAGGTCAGGCCAGGCGACCCCGAAGAAGAGCGGGGCAGCACCTCCTCCGAGGGGCGCCCCTCTCGCCACGAGAGCGGGCGCGGTTCTGCATGCTGTGGCCCCTCAGGGCGACTCCTCCGCCTTGCCAGGTGGAAGCGCCGCCTCGAGGCTGGCCAAAGAGCACCCTGCCAACTCCTCCAGCCCGACCAAGGCGGCACCAAGGAAAAGCGAGGGTGTCCCAGCCCCAGCCAAGAAGGAGAAGAAGAGGGTGTACATCGACCCCGATGAGTAAACACCTTACCTTGTTTTTGTTTAGCGCATATTTGTACCGTGCTCACATCGCTCTCCCCATGATGACTAGGATGGGCGTAGTGGTGAAGAATAGGAAGGAAGAAGCCTAGGCTATGAAGGCGCCACCTCTTGTTGCAGCCGCAGCGACTCCGGCACAGGCGGGGGTGGATGTCCCTCGTCTCCATGCGGCAAAGCAGGCCCCTCAGGAGATGGTGGTGCAGCCTTGGGAGGAGCCTGCCCTCGCGGGCCAGCGGGCCACAGGACCGTCCATCCCTGTCATGCTTGATGGGGGCTCGGAGCCTCCGGCGCCCCAAGCCGTCCTCGCTACCGCCTCCCCGGTGACGGTGCTAGCCGACATGCTGGTGCCACCTCCTTCCCGAGCCCTTGCGCTGGCGGATCGCGGCCCCCTAATCAGGCCAGGCGCTCTGGACGACGCCCACGCCATGCTCGAGAAGCTCCGGGCTGATCTTCAGGATGCCGACAGGTGCCTCGTGAGGGAGCGCATGGGGCTTATCTCCGGGTGGCTCTAGGCCAACACGTCTGTCGAGACGGCCTGGGGTCAGGCCGAGGCTGCTGCCCTGGAAAGCAGGAAGGGGGCCGCCGAAGCCAAGGAGGCTCGTGACACAATGTTGGCGAATGCTGCATCCACCAAGGAGTGCCACGCCGAGGCGGAGGCCAAGCTGAAGGCCCTTCAGGAGGAACAAGCCTCGCACAACAAAAGGCTCCAGCAGCAGGAGGAACACCTCAAGGCCCGTGAGGCGAGGCTCGCCGATCGCAACGCCGAACTGGCACAGGTGGCCACTGACCAAGCCACGAAGCGCGGCCGCCTAGACACGCTGAAGAAAGAGCTGGCCGACGCCCAGGCAGACGATGCTCGGCACGTCTCCGAAGCGGCAACCCAGCTGGAGGCCGGGGATAAGGTGCTTGCTGCCACCGAGAAGGGAGCGGTCGTAGGATGCGAGGCCTTCTTCTCCGTTGAGCTCGGATTTCGTGAGGCACTGTGCTCCATCCACGGGGGAGGGTGCACAGAGCCACTGGCGACTACCGAGGATGTTCTTGTAGGGCTCTTCCCCAAGTTGGCCGAAGTGCTTAAGGGTGTCGCTGCTGAAGTGGAGTTCTTCTTGGAGGCGGAGTGTCGCTCGCTCTTCATCACGGCTGCGACGCGCGTATTCAGCCATCTCTGCCTCCAGGACCCAAGCTTCAACCTCGACGCGCTGATCCACTCGGTGGCTCTTGAATCCCGCGTCGCTGCTGCGGAGGCCATGAAGGATCATGTAGATCCCCAGCTGAAGAAGTTCCTCTGCGTCTCCGACCCTGTGGCTCTGGCAGTGGAGGTTGGGGTGGCAGTGATGACGGCGGCAACGATGTCGACAATGGGCTTCTAGCGGCCAGGGCCAGCGGCGGCGATGGCCAAGGCAGTGGTGTCGCTTCTTCCTGATTTTATTCCTGCAATCATTTACCGTGCCTCGTGGAGGCTTAAAAACTTCTGTTTGAATTTGTGGAAAACTTGTGCTTGTAATAACTATTAGGGCTCTGCAATTTCCTTTTCGTGCTTGGTTTCCTTCTTCTTTTCTTTTGTGCTCTGCGTCGGCAGGGCCCAGTCCCGCGCATACCTCAACCGCAGTTGGTCCATCCGGATTGCCAGGACGACACCAAGGGGTGAGGGGCTACGTGACTATTGAGGCCCCTGAGTCACGATGCTCAGGAGGTCCCCCTTGACGTGCGAGTAGCCCTCATGAAGGAAGTGGTGGCAGCGGCGAGCTTAATCCGGAACCCCCATACCTTTCCTCGCGATCTTTCGCCTGGCAGGGGCAGAAGAAGACCGGGTACCCGGACCTGATTGGGTGGCGTGTGCCAGGCCTGGCCTGGGCGTAGCCCCCATGTCCAGCCCCCTCGCGCATACCTGAGGTTAGTGCAGCCGATAGGGCGCCCACAGTTGTTTATTCACCAGCGCGGAGCATGGTGCTTCCACTTTGGCATGGGCATAGCCGCTCCTCGGCCATGTCGTCCGCCAGCGCGGAGCATGGGGCTTCCACTGGTGCGTGGGCATAGTCACTCCTCGACCTTGTCGTCCGCCAGCGTAGAGCATGGGGCTTCCACTAGTGCGTGGGTGGGAGTTCCCTCTAGGGGAGACTCCAGGGCGTGTACAACCCCGTTCGTACATGTGGCTAGCACGGTAGAACTGGAGGAGGTGTATCTGGGCACTCGTGAGCCAGCGCTGGACTCACGAGGCCCTACCTCAAGGGAGGTTGCGCCTGACTTTTGTGGCACGGGGCGCACTTAAGAAACCTATGGGGCGATGGGGGAGTCCTGCGCCAAATGCCTGTTCGGAGGTTATCGCATGAGAAGGCCGGACACCAATGACCCCAGGAGGTGACGTGAACGGGGCCGGCCCGCCAGATACAGCTCAGCCATTGGTTTTATTGACGCTACAGGGATGGACTCGAGCACAAACACTGTGCCAATTCTTCTCATGTAACGATCCCACAAAAATACAGCCGGCGCACGGCTCCTGCTACGGCGGAGCGCCGAACTGTGGTTGTAGGACCCAGGCCGCGTGCCCTTGCTTGCCCACACACGATTAGCTCATGCGAGAACAAGGCACCAAGGACCACGGGAGGTGACATGCACAGGAGCTGGCCCGCGGGACAGAGCTCGGTCGCTTGGATTTGTCAATGCTACAAGGACGGACCCGAGCACAGATGTCGTGCCAGTCCTTGATCATGAGGTGGTCGCATGCGGGTTCGCGAGGGCGAAGTGACATCATAGTGACAAAGCACCGTAAATGCAGTTGAAAAACTTGGGAAATTCATAAAGGCAAGGCCAGTTCTGATACATGCGCAAAAACGATACAACCGCTAGGACGGGTCCTAGCAGCCTGAGGATGATGCAGCCCGAGGAGCCCTCAGTTGAACAAACCAAAAATTCACCTGGCACCATCGTTGTAGAAGAGTTGGGGTAGCTAAAGATGCACTCTGTAGAGATCGCTCCTCGCGAGCCGACCAGCTCCTGAGGCCCGGGAGGCTCTGGAGGCCCGGAGAGCTTGCGAGGGCTCGGCACCTCCTCCTTCAGGACCACCTGGCGCCCGGCATTGTGGGCCGCCATGGCACCTTGCACGAAGCGCTGGTACGAGGCGGCCACATTCAGCAGACCAAACAGCATGGAGACGTAGCTGTAGGGGTAGCCCCCACTCCGGCCGACGCGAGACGGCTAGAAGAGGTCCTGCGAAGCAGCCCTATTGTAACACCCCGGATGTAACTGTCCATATTTGTAACTCCAACTCTTGCAATTTTCGGCTATGTGTTATGATATTCCCTTCGTGGTCGGGTTTTGTCTTTCGTTTTGCATTTTATTCATGTCATGCATTGCATATCATGTCATCATGTGCATCTCATTTGCATACGTGTTCGTCTCATGCATCCGAGCATTTTCCCCATTGTCCTTTTGCAATCCGACACTCCCACATGCACCGGCCAATAACCCATCTCTTGTCTCTTTTCGTGAGCGGGTGTTAAACCTTCTCGGAATGGACCGAGGTTTGCCAAGTGGCCTTGGTACACCACCGGTAGACCACCTGTCAAGTTTCGTTCCATTTGGAGGTCGTTTGATGTTCCAACGGTTAACCGGGTAACCGCAAAAGCCTTTAGTGTCTTGCAGCCAAACACCCCTCCAAACAGCCCAATAACCCATCTAAGCCCCCTCCATGCTCTCGGTCGTTCGATCACGATCGTGTGGGCGAAAACTGCACTCCATTTGGAGTCTCCTAGCTTCCTCTAACTATAAATAGGTGATCCCCCCGGATTTTTCGCGCAAACGAAACCCTAGCCCGCTCCCTCTCCGCCGCCAGACGCGTCCGGTCCACGCCGGACGAACCCGCCGCCGCGCCTGCACCAGTCGGGGAGTGCCACGTGGCACGCGGCCGCCTCCCCTGCTGGGCCCGAGGCCGGCCCCCGCGGCCTGCGTCTCCGCCGCCCGCGCCCCGTCCCCCGCGCCCGCGCCTCCTCCCGCGCGACGCCAGCGGGCCGCCGACCGCCGCCGCCGCGCCCTTCACGCCGGCGCCCGTTCCCGCCGACCGCCGCCGCCGCGCCCTTCGCGCCGGCGCCCGTCCTCGCCGCCCATCGCCTCCACGCCGCCGGTGCCACCTCCTCCGACGGACCCCGGCGATCTCCGACCTCGCCGGCCCCGTCCCTCCGCCATCCCCAGCCATCTCCGGCGAGTCGCCGACTTTCTCGGCCCGCGTGCCCACAAACCCTAGATCGAGGTTGATTCCCCCCCTCGTTTTTCTGCTAAGTCCTGAATATATCACTTTATGTTGCTCTGTTCATCATGGCATATCTCATTGCATACTACTCCGTTTTGCGTGCATGATATATGGAAATGTTCAACACGAGATGCTCTTCATTTTGTTGCATTGTTCCATGCTCGTTTGAGTTCATCTTGATGCTCAAATCTCTGATGCAAGAGTGCTATATGATGTTTACTGCTGTTACTTATCAGAACTTGATGTTTTGTTATTTTTGTTGCATTTGATGTGTGCATCTTATGGGCATTAGCTCTATAGGTGTTTTTATCTATGCCATGCCATGTTTACAGGGGTGATCTATGTGGTGACTAGCACAAGCATGCAAACTAGGCTTCGTGATGTTTCTGTTTTCAGAGACTTAGGATTTTGCCAAGTCCTTTACCTGCTGTTATTTTGATGCCAAGTATCCTTGATACTACAGTGAGATCCATGCTTATTTTGAAATACTTCAGTAAGGATGTTTGGAATATATGGTTGTGCTCTATCCATCCATGCCCCTGTTTGCAATTATGGAGTACCCTAGCATGTCTCAATCTTGCTCTACTTTTGCTACAAAATGTTCCTGGCAGAATGTTAACATGATATTCAATTTTGCCAAGGTTGTTGTAGTTGATCTGTACATGCTATGAACTTGCTCTTGCCGTGGTTAGCTTCATGAACATGCCATCTTGCTGTAGGTATGATTGTTTTGTCATGCATTGCTTTGTGATGAGTGAGTCGAGCTCACAAAGATGCCTTCATAATTCTGTTAATGCCATGCTCTGTTTTCTGCCAAGTCCGAAACCTGTTAACGAAACTTGCTATGTTTACCTGGGTGCCATCTTATCTTCTGCTCCTTTTTGGCTAATGGTCAGTAAGGGACTTTTGTTCTATAAATTTAGTAGATTCATGCCATGCCTTTTTTTCTATGATAAGTTCCTGTAGCATGTTGATTGCTTGCTCTGAACATTGCTTCCTGATGTTATTTCTGGCATGTTAGTCTGTGAAGCTGATATCTTGTGCACTTTTGCCATGCTTGTTTGAACCTGTTATTTTGTGATTTAGCTGTAGCTCAGTGTTCATATTTTGTCAAGCATCTCTTGTAGATCCCTTCCATATGCTTTGTTGTTATGTTGGGTTGCAGTAGCATAGTTTCTTGATGTATTCTAAGTGCTATCATGCTGTTAATCGCAGAAATGTGTCATTCTTGTTTTGCTTGCCATTTGCAAACCGTGCATCCGTTTCCGGTGATCTTTATATCGATTTCGACCAAAATCATCTCATCTTTCCAGTGGCATACTTAGTTTTCCAAGTTGATGTCTTGTTCATCTTTTCCCTTCCGGAGCACGCATATGCATCGCATATCACATCTCGCATATCATGCATGTATTGCATCATGTTGCTTGTGCATTTCCCATGATTGATTGTGGTTCCATTGCTTGTGTTCTTGTTGTGGGTAGAGCCGGGAGACGAGTTCGCGAACAAGGAAACCGTTGAGTACGCTTACGAGGATCAAGCTTTCGACAACTCTGAGAACCATGCAGGCAAGATGACCATACCCTCGAAATCACTTCTATCTTTGCTTTGCTAGTTGTTCGCTCTATCGCTATGCTGCGCTACCTACCATTTGCTATATCATGCCTCCCATATTGCCATGTCAAGCCTCTAACCATCCTTTCCTAGCAAACCGTTGTTTGGCTAAGTTACCGCTTTTGCTCAGCCCTTCTTATAGCGTTGCTAGTTGCAGGTGAAGTTGAAGTTGGTTCCATGTTGGAACATGGATATTTAGGCATATCACAATATCTCTTATTTAATTAATGCATCTATATATTTGGTAAAGGGTGGAAGGCTCGGCCTAATGCCTGGTGTTTTGTTCCACTCTTGCCGCCCTAGTTTCCGTCATACCGGTGTTATGTTCCTTGATTTTGCGTTCCTTACGCGGTTGGGTGATTTATGGGACCCCCTTGACAGTTCGCCTTGAATAAAACTCCTCCAGCAAGGCCCAACCTTGGTTTTACATCTGCCTACCTAAGCCTTTTTCCCTTGGGTTTTCGCGAGCCCGAGGGTCATCTTTATTTAACCCTCCCCCCGGGCCAGTGCTCCTTCGAGTGTTGGTACGAACCGAGGAGCCTGCGGGGCCACCTCAGGGAAACTCGAGGCCTGGTTTTACTCGTAGCTTGTCTTATCCGGTGTGCCCTGAGAACAAGATATGTGCAGCTCCTATCGGGATTTGTCGGCACATCGGGCGGCTTTGCTGGTCTTGTTTTACCATTGTCGAAATGTCTTGTAAACCGGGATTCCGAGACTGATCGGGCCTTCCCGAGAGAAGGTTTATCCTTCGTTGAGCGTGAGAGCTTATGATGGGCTAAGTTGGGACACCCCTGCAGGGTATTATCTTTCGAAAGCCGTGCCCGTGGTTATGAGGCAGATGGGAATTTGTTAATGTCCGGTTGTAGAGAACTTGACACTTGACTTAATTAAAATACATCAATTGTGTGTGTAGCCGTGATGGTCTCTTTTCGGTGGAGTCCGGGAAGTGAACACGGTCTGGGTTATGTATGAACGTAAGTAGTTTCAGGATCACTTTTTGATCATTTCTAGCTTCGCGACTGTTGCGTTGCTCTTCTTCTCGCTCTTGTTTGCGTATGTTAGCCACCATATGCTTAGTGCTAGCTGCAGCTCCACCTCATTACCCCATCTTTTCCTGTAAGCTTAAATAGTCCTGATCTCACGGGTGTGAGATCGCTGAGTCCTCGTGACTCACAGCTTCTGCCAAAACAGTTGCAGGTGCCGACGATACCAGTGCAGATGACGCAACCGAGCTCAAGTGGGAGTTCGACGAGGAACGTGGTCGTTACTATGTTTCGTTTCCTGATGATCAGTAGTGGAGCCCAGTTGGGACGATCGGGGATCTAGCATTTGGGGTTATCTTTCTTTTGTTTGGATTTGACCATAGTCGGTCTATGTGTGGATTTTGGCTGATGTATGAATTTAATTTATGTATTGTGTGAAGTGGCGATTGTAAGCCTACTCTCGTTATCCCATTCTTGTTCATTACATGGGATTGTGTGAAGATGACCCTTCTTGCGACAATACCTACAATGCGGTTATGCCTCTAAGTCGTGCCTCGACACGTGGGAGATATAGCCGCATCGTGGGCGTTCCATCTATTGAGTTCTAGGATGTTCACGCAGACGTGCAACTCGCCGCCCATGTCGGGGGCTGTGGCTGCAACTGGTGGTGCGGGGCGACGCTCGCCACGCATGGCTCACGCCACTTGCAGCTCTTCGATTGCCTTGGTGATGAACTCCTGCACGCCTGGTGCCTCGCGCCTTGCGCCTTGCTCACGGAGGCACGCGTCGAAGCACGCCTCCATGTGGTTCTAGAATGCCTCCCTTGTCACGCTGGTCAGGTCAGAGGCCCTCGAGATGAAAGCCCCCGACCCCATCCTAAGGGGGGCACCGGGTGTGCCTTCCTTTGTGAGAGGGAACGGTGCCCAGGATTGGCGCGGGGCTTGAGGCACGATCGGCAGGCGCCCTAGCCTCCTAACGGCCCTTGGGGAGGAGCTGCTTTCTCTTCCTAGGGATGGCCTTAGGAGGCAGGATGGAGCCCTCGTCGTCAGATTTCTCGACCGCCACAGCGTGGTAGGCACGCTCGAGGGAGCACACTGCATCCTTTTCGTCGCAGGCGACCGTGATGATGCCGCCACATCCTGGCATCTTGAGGACGTTGTAACCCGTTGCTGCCATGAACTTGGCGAGGGCCACATACCCGAGGATGGCATTGTACGGGAGGCCGATGTGGGCGATATCGAAGTCGATGAGCTCGGTGTGGTAGTTGTCATGCTTGCCGAAGGTGACTGGGAGGCGCACCTGCCCCAACGGAATGGTGGAGCCATCAGTCACTCCTGAGAAATGCTTGGTGGGCAGGAGCTGGTCATAGGGCACCAGGAGCGTCTCAAATGTCTCGACGGAGAGAACATTGAGCCCCGTGCCATCGTCGATGAGGGTTTTGGTGATGAGGACGTTGCTGATGGTTAGCGTGCAGAGCATCGGGAGTGCACCAGCGACGGCTCAGCACTTGAGCTGGTCCATGGAGTCAAAGGTGATGGCGTGCTTGGACCACCTAAGGGGACGCGAAGCCTGAAGCTTGGGGATGGCCGCGTTCACCTCAAGAGTGAACTGCTTAAAGGTTCGATGGGAGGCGGGAGCCTGAGCACCACCCAGGATGCAAGCGATCGTGCGAGGCTCTTGGAATCCCCCGGCCCCATCGTCTTGCCAGTTTTCGTCATTTCTCCTTGGCGGCAGCGGCGGCAGAGGGACGCTGGTGTTTCCCTGAGGACGGTCCTCACGAGGTTGGTGCTGTTAGGGGCCGTCACGAGGCTGACCTTGCTAGCGGTCCTCGCGGGGTTGGTACCACCAGTCCTGGCGGGGGTCACGGTTGTCCCAGTGGCCTCCACCGCGGCCTCCTCCACGGCCGTCTTGGATTGCCCTGAGCTCCTGGCAGTCGTTGGTGTTGTGGCTGTGGACGTTGTGGAAGACGCAAAATGGGTGGTTGCCCCTGCGAGGCTCATCGTGGTCACGGCCACGCTTCATCTCGCGCTCCGCGGCCAGCACGGTGGAGCCCTTACGCTTTGCTTCCTTGGCCTTGGCCTTCTTGTCTTCAGGGTCGGGCTGCAGGAGGTGAGGGAGGGAGAGGCGGCCTTCTTCGGCCCTTGCGCACTTGGTCGCCAGGTTGAACATCTCCAGGGCCGAACATTGGTCCTCGTGCATGGCGAGCTCCTCCTTCATCTTGACATCGCGGACGCCATCAGTGAACGCTGAGATGATGTCCCCGTCCGACCCCTTCGGTATCTTGAGGCAAACGCTCATAAAGCGCTCGATGTATTTGTGCAAAGTTTTGCCCGGCTGCTGCTTCACGCGCCGCAGGTCGGCTACTGCGGGAGCGCGGTCGCGAGGGCGATGGAAGTTGGCGATGAAGCGCTAGCAAAGCTCGTTCCAGGAGGAGATCGACCCTCCGGGAGGTTCAGGAGCCAAGAGCGCGCGCCGTCCTTGAGGGCTGATACGTCTCCGTCGTATCTACTTTTCCTAACGCTTTTCCTCTTGTTTTGGACTCTAATTTGAAAGATTTGAATGAAACTAACCCGGACTGACCCTGTTTTCAGCAGAACTACCATGGTGTTCTTTTTGTGCAGAAATAACAGTTCTCGGATTGGAATGAAACTTGGCGAGGAATTTTTATACAAATAAAGAGAATTTCAGGAGCCAAGAACCACCGGAGGGGGGGCACCTGGGTGGGCACAACCCACCAGGGCGCGCCCCTGCTCCAGCCGCACCCAGGTGGGTTGTCCCCACCTGGTGGCCCCGCAGACTCCAACCCTGATAATATAAAATCACATATTTCCAGAAAAATTCGGGGAGGATTATCGCGTTTCACAAGACGGAGCCGCCGCCACCTCTTGTTCTTCATCGGGAGGCCAGAGCTGGAGAGGGAGATCTTTTATCTTCGTCATCACCAACCCTTCTCCATTGCCAATTCCATGATACTCCCACCAGGAGTGAGTAATTCCTTCGTAGGCTCACTGGTCGGTGAGGAGTTGGATGAGATTCATCATGTAATCGAATTAGTTTTGGCGGGGCTTGATCCCTAGTATCCATTATATTCTGAGATTGATGTTGCTATGACTTTGGCATGCTTAATGCTTGTCACTTTGAGCCCGGGTGCTATGAATTCAGATCTGAACCATTTATGTTATCACCATTATATCTATATTCTAGATCAGATCTTGCAAGTTATAGTCACCTACTACGTGTTATGATCCGGCAACCACGGAGTGAAAATAGTCGGGATACTTCCCGGGGATGACCGCAGTTTCAGGAGTTCATGTATTCACCGTGTGTTAATGCTTTGTTTCGGTTTTCTATTGAAAGGACATCGTAATATCCCTTAGTTTCCAATAGGACCCCGCTGCCACGGGAGGGTAGGACAAAAGATGTCATCCATGTTCTTTCCATAAGCACATATGACTATTTACGAAATACATGCCTACATTATATTTATGAACTGGAGCTAGTGTCGTATCACCCTAGGTTATAACAGTCACATGATGAATATCATCCAATGAATTTACCGATCCAATGCCTACGAATTTCTCTCATATTATTCTTGCTAAGTTACTACTACTATTGTTACTGTTGCACTTGCTTCAAAATCATTGCTATCACTGTTACCGTTACTATTGTTGTTGCTTCTACTATCAAAACTATCATACTACTTTGCAACTGATCACTTTGCTACAGATAATTAATCTCTGGGTGTGGTTCAATTGACAACTCAGCTGCTAATACTTACAAATATTCTTTGGCTCCCCTTGTGTCGAATCAATAAATTTGGGTTGAATACTCTACCCTCAAAAACTGTTGCGATCCCCTATACTTGTGGGTTATCAAGACCCTTTTCTGGCGCCATTGCCAGGGAAGCATAGCTATATTTGTGGAGTCACTTGGGATTATTATCAAATTGTCACTGTGAAGAATCCGAAGGATGCTAAGACTAAGATTTTTTTTCCTCTAAGATGAGGGGAGGTAAGGAACTGCCATCTAGCTATGCACTTGATTCACCTTCTGTTATAAGTAAACTTGCAACACCACCACATTCTATTAATCCTGATATGTTGCAAGTTATTGATGATGCTAGTACCTTGCTTGAGGATAATGTGCCACAAGGTGAATTTCTTGATGAACAACTTGCTAGAACTAAAGCTTTTTAGAATGTTGAAACTGATGAAGAGCTTGAAACTGAAAATCAAGAAACACCTATTAGACCTAGTTCTCCTAGATATGAATTGCCAAAGGTACCGGAAGGTTATGTTATGGATGAGGAGGCAACTAGGGATATTCTTGCTTGTAAGGATAGAGATGATCTAGAAAAATTATTATGCAAGTATAAAGAAAAGACTTTGAATGCTAAAATGAAATGTGATCCTCGGTTTGGTACTTCACCTATCTTTGTTGACGATAAGGATTATGAATTCTCTGTCTACCCAGAGTTGATTACTTTGGTTGAATCTGATCCTTTGCATGGTAATGAAACTGAAACTGTTGTGGCACATCTTACTAAGTTGAATGACATAGCCACCCTTTTTGCTCATGATGAGAAAATTCACTATTATTATATTCTAAAATTATTTCCATTATCATTAAAGGGTGATGCCAAAGCTTGGTATAGTACTCTTGCTCCTGGTTGTGTGCGTAGTCCCCAAGACATGATTTATTACTTCTCTGGAAAATATTTCCCTGCTCATAAGAAACAATCTGCCTTATAGGAAATATTTAACTTTGTGGAAATTGAAGAAGAGAGTCTCGCACAAGCTTGGGGGAGGCTTCTCCAATTGCTTAATGATTTGCCGGATCATCCTCTCAAGAAAAATGAAATACTCGATATCTTCTATAATGGACTAACCGATGCTTCTAGGGATTTCCTAGATATTTGTGCTGGTTGTGTTTTCAAGGAACGAACTATTGGACAAGCCAAAGAATTATTGAAAAATTATGATGATTGGACTCTTCCTGAACCACCTCTTAAACCCACTCCAAAGAAGAGGGGTATCTTATATCTCAGTCCTGAAGATATGCAAGAGGCCAAGAAATCTATGAGAGAAAAAGGTATTAAAGCCGAGGATGTCAAAACGTACCTCCTATTGAAGAAATACATGGGTTTGAAAATACACCACCACCACCTAAGGTGGTAGAGTTAAATTCTCTAATGAAATTCAATGATATTGATAATCCTCACAATATGCATCGTAGCCAATGCCTTTATGAGTTTGAAAATTACATTTGAAAGCGACATCACTTCAATGCAAATGTTATGAAACAATTGAAATACAATTCTGATATGATTGCTCGCTTGAATGACTTGTTATTTAGAATCTCAAATGATGTTAGAGGTGTGGGGAAGCATACTTATATTGTTCAAACTCAGTTAGAAGAAGTTGCTAAATCTCAAAGAGAGTTGTTAGATGAAATGAATGATAATATCAATGATCATGATGTTAGAGTAATGACTAGAGGAGGTAGGATGACTCAGGAACCACTTCATACTGAGGGACACCCAAAAAGAATTGAACAAGACTCTCAAAGGGTTAACACTGATGCACATAGTCCTTCTTAAAAGAAAAAGAAGAAGAAAAATGATAGGACTTTGCATGCCTATAGTGAACCTGAAGTAGAAAAACCACCTGATAATGATAATGAAGTTTCTATCTCTGATGCTGAAACTCAATCTGGTAGTGAACACTCACCTTCTGATAATGAAAAATATAATGATGAGGTTCGGGAAGATACTCAAACAACAAACAAAGAACCACACAATGATGTTGAGATAGAACCAGCAATTGATCTTGATAACCCACAACCTAAGAAAAAAAGATATGATAAAAGAGACTATGTTGCTAGAAAACACGGCAAGGAAAGAGAACCATTGGTTAAAAAGCCTATGCCCTTTCCACCTAAGTCAACTAAAAAGAAAGATGATGAAGAATTTGAACGCTTTGCTGAAATGCTGAGGCTAGTCTTTTTGCGTACTCGCTTGACTGATATCTTAAAAATGCCTCCTTATGCAAAGTACATGAAAGACATCATCAACAATAAGAGAAAAATACCGGAAGCTGAAATCTCCACCATTCTTGCTAATTATACTTTTAAAGATGGAGTACCTAAAAAAACTTGGAGATCCGGGAATACCAACTATACCTTGCTCCATCGAAAGAAATTTTGTGAAAACTGCTTTATGTGATCTGGGAGTTGGTGTTAGTGTTATGCCTTTCTCTTTATATAAAAGACTTGATTTGAATAAACTCACACCTACTAAAATATCTTTGCAAATGGCTGACAAATCAACTGCCATACCTATCGGTATTTGTGAGGATGTGCCTGTTTTTGTTGCTAATGTTACTATTTTGACTGACTTTGTTATTCTTGAGATGCCCGAGGACGACAACATGTCAATTATCCTTGGTAGACCCTTCTTGAATACTGCAGGGGCTGTTATTGATTGGAATAAAAGCAAGGTCACTTTTCAGATCAATGGTAATGAGCATACGATGCACTTTTCGAAGAAATAATTCCAAGTGAATGGTATTAATGCTATTGAAAATCTCCGACAATCACTATAGGAAGGTTTCAACTACCTCTACCTACTGTTAAAAAGAAATATGAAATGCTTATTGTTGGGAACATTCATATCCCCATTGAGGTAACTTAGTGATTTACGAAAGTTCTTCGGTTTCATGCTAATCGAAAGTGGTTGCCAATAAGACTTTATCAACCTTATTAATTGATCATTTTTGAGAGGTATGAAGTTGATGAATTTGGTGAGCACTAACTTCTGTCCCAACCTTTTGTTTTTTGTTTTTATTAGTTAAATAAAATAAAATGTCATGTTTTGTTTGTTTTCTGAATTTTTAGTGTAATTAAAAAAATGCCCCAAAATAAAAGTTCTCAGAATGCTCTGAAATTTTGATACGATTTTTTTTGTTTATTAAAGAATTTTTGGTGAAAATAACATCAGAGGGAGGTGCACCAAGTGGGCACAGCCCACCTGGGTGCGCCAGGACCCCCAGTCATGACCTGGTGGGTTGTGCTCCCCATGTGGCCCCCTCACTTATCTCTTCATCCCACATCACCACCTACCTCGAGAGAAAAATCACCATTGCTCTCTCTCTCGTGTTCTTCCTCCCGAACCCGTGGATTTTGATCTCTTTGCGCGAAGCTCCATTTCTGAAACTGTTTCGGGGGATTGTTGCTTGGTATGTGACTCCTCCATTGGTGCAATTAGTTTTTGCTTTAGTGGTTTGTATTTTGAATAATTAGTTACTCTTGGTGCTGCTGTAGATGAGTTTGCATGTTGAATTCTTAGAGTTCTAAGTAGTTTGAATGCTTGCTATGGCCTCTATGCATACCCATGAGTAGTTGCTACCAATCTTGTGAAGTTTGTTAACAAATTTTTGTGACCCAAAATTTTTCAGAAAATTGTACGCGAATATGATGAATCTTCGGAAGGAGTTCTTCGAGGAGGAGCTCCCTCGGGGCATCTTCTAGTAGCAGCTCCGATCGTCGATCTTATGTTGAACCAAGTGAAAGTTCCATTTGAGATGCCGCCACCAAATCATGTTTATGTCCATGCAACGATTATATGGTGTGTGTGGGCGTTAAGGAAGAATTTGAACAATATGTGTAGAATGTCGAGCTCGGCCGCTACATTTTAGATAACTGCAACCAACACCTCAACCTCACTGAATCATTTACCAAAGGATTTAAATTCCATCCCCATGAGTCTAGGGTGTCATTTAAACTGTATGAAAATCCATTTACCACATCTTTAGAGAGATTTTCCTACTGCTACAAAATCCCATTCTGAGGTTTGCTTGACGAACCACCAAGATCTGAGTTTGAGATATTCTTGACTAGAGACTAGGGGAGTGATGCAGGGTAGAATAAAGAGCATTCATTTTCCCTCAATCCAGTACTTCGCATTATTTAATGGAAAATGTATTGTAGGTAAACAAGATTGTAGTACACTTTGTGCTCCAAACTTTAGCCTCATACGCACCGCTCTCACTGGCGACAAGAGTTATAACCTTGGAGCGATTGTTGCACGCAGGTTGCAACACAACGCTCGTAGTGGATATTTTTATGGTGGAATTTATGCCACACGCTTAGCAAGAGAGTTGGGTGTTTCACCTTGGCCTTATGACCCTATTTTACCCACGCAGTACTAGACTTCGATGCTATGAAACATCATAAGATCCTTCGTGGTAAATGTCGGATTTCGGGTTCCGGCAAAACCCTTGAGGTTCGAACACTGGGGCGCGCACGAAGATTTCCCCCTACCAAATCATGCCCTCAGCCTCACCGCGATCTCAAAGCCTAGCTCGACGAACTCGCAACGCAAGAGACACGAGATTTATACTGGTTCGGGCCACCATTGTGGTGTAATACCCTACTCCAGTGTGGTGTGGTGGATTGCCTCTTGGGTTGAGGATGAACAGTACAAGGGGGAAGAACAACCTCCTGAGGAGAGGTGTTCTTCTGCTTGGTGGGTGTGAGGATGGTCTGAATCAGTTCAACATGAGTTGCCTCCTACGGTGGTGGCTAGTCCTATTTATAGAGGCCTGGTCCTCTCCCCAAATATTGAGCGGGAAGGGATGCCACAACAGCCAATTTGAAGGGGAACAACTAGTACAAGCTATCCTGACTAAAGGTGGTCTTCGCCTGCTAAAGGCTCTGGTGGTGACGCCGTCATGGGCTCCACGATGACCTCCATCCTGCCGTCCTGCTGGTCTTGGTCTCGTTGCACCGATATGGAAACCTTTGCTTGAAGCCTCGGTACTCCTCGCCTGCGCTTGCCTCCTTAGCACCAAAGAGGAAACGAGGACACTGTGCGTGCTGGCGCCAGCCTGGTCTTGGTCGTCATGGCTTACGTCATTGGAACCTCGCGAGGTTCGCCTTGCCTTGATCTCTCCACCCTTCGTGAGCCAGTCCTGGTGAGGCTGCCCTCGAGGAGGTCTTGTGTCGTCCGCCTCGTGAGGCTTGGCCCCTCGCGAGGGGCTTGAGCGTTGGTTGGTGAAGACGGGCCGTACTGGGACGCGAGTGGAGCCATGCCGTGGGCCGCAGGCAGGCAAGTCTGGGGACCCCTGTTCCCAGAACGCCAAAAGTAGCCCCCGGGCCCAAGGCGCGCTCGGACTTGGCTTCGAGGCGAAGCCAAAGGGCAAGTGCGGAGCGCCGCGGGCCCCAATAGCCTGCGGCCCTGGTCGACACGTGGCGACTGTCGGGACATGGGCGGCCCCGCTTCCCCATGCAGCCTTGAAATCCGGCTGGCTAGGCAGCCACGGCATCCTACACAGTTATTTCCCATTGCTGGCGATGCACTCCCCAACTTCTTCGCTTCCTCGCCAATATGACTCGAGCTCAGTCATTTCTATCGCCATGGTGCCAAACCGGACGGAGAAAGGGAAGAAGCCCTGTCCTCGGCCAGCCCACCTCCGGTCGTCGAGCCCGCCGTCAGCCGATAGCGGGTGCTTAACCAGGAGGCTATGGATAAGGTCCGCCCTGCGCTCGCTAACAGCTTCAACGAATGGGGAGGGATGGTGGCTTGGCCTGCATCCCGAGCCACCGTCAATAGGACGGCCACCGAGGTCCAGTTCTCCATCGACGCCATGTGGGCTGGCCTGGTTCCTCCCTTCTCCGCCTTCTTCGATAGTGTGCTTTCCCATTATCAGATCCATATGCTGCACCTTGATCCCCAATCTGTCGCCCTTCTCGCCGTCTTCGCCTTTGTCTGCAAGGCCATGGTGGGCATTGCTCCTTCTGTGGCCCTCTTGCGCCATTTCTTCTCGCTGCATTTGACCAAACCCCGGCAGTGCTCAGGGTGCCTCAGCTTCCAGGCCGTGGCGGCGACAGCCGGCTCGGGGATTGACTTTGATCTCCCGCCGTCTGTGAGCGAGTTTCGGATGCGGTGGGTGTATGTTCATGTTGGAGTACTCAGCCCCCTGCTCTCCCCTCCGTCGTCACCCGCCGTCTCCAGCTCTGGCTGGTGTCACGAGGAGCTCGTGAGCTCCCGTCTTGCTTTTGCCTGGCTCCGGCTGAGGAGGCTGAAGGATCTTGGTGTGACCGCGCCCAAGGTAATGAAGGAGTTCCTCCGACGCCACATCGGCCCACTCCGGCGCCATTCCCAGCTGATGTTGGCCCTGACCAGCGACCAGGACTGCATGAGGCTTCAGGAGTTGGGGCTCTCAGCTGAGGCGCAAAGAACGGTGCTCAGAGTCTTGGCCGGCGACTCCTCGCCGGGTGATTTGCCGCAGGAGGGTTGTTTCTTGTACAACTGCTCGAACAGGGTGGAGTTCGCGGGGCAGATGCCCCCCTTCGATGAATGGGGGCACCGTCCAGTCGGCCTTATGGGGCCCCGTGAGAACCCCGCCATCGTGGTTCCTCTCTTTGTCACCGGCGCCGAGCTTGCCCCAAGAGTGGACGCAGGGAGGCAAGCACCGCTAGAGGCCGGAGGCGGGGGTCTCGAGGTGTCGATGCTGCCTGAGGCTCCTGAGGCGTCATCCTCGAGAACCCGTGATTCTCGCCCTGGGGCGGCAGCTGAGGAGGTGACGCAGCCCGCTGCTCCTGAGGCCAAAACTCCTGAGGTCTCGGCAGGTCGTCACGAGGCGGAGCCCGATAGCTCTCTCCAGCCCGGCGCTCGTGAGGTTGTTCCCTTGGGTGCTTCACCAGCCGTGCACCGCGCTGGTCGCCATGTACAGCGCTTGGGCCGGTTCCGCGTGTACTTCGCGGCGCTCCGTAAGAGGAAGGGGTCTCTAAGCTGCAGTAGTGGCACCGTCCGGCCGTTGAAACATAGGAAGTACATCCCCATAGAAGAGTAAGTACCTTATCTTTGTAATTCCTCGAGTGCCGCTTCCCTTCCTGATGGTGGCTTTTCAGGATCCCTTCCGCCAAGGCCTTGGAGTCTCCCGAGGAGCAAGCTTAGCCTTGAGCGCCCCAAGCCTGCACGCCGCCCCTAGCGCGGGGTCGGCTGGAGAAGCAAGCCTGCCTGCAATGCGACTCGAGCCCGTGTCTTTGCCATCTCTCCTTCGCGGCCTTGCTTGGAGTGCGGCCGGCGTGCTAAGGGCTCCTCCTCTGGTCATGGACGGCGGCTGGATGGCTTCGATCCTGGGCTCCTCTTCAAGCGGGGGGTCTACACCTGTTCGGGCCCCTCGAAGGGCCTGGCCAGCGACCGTGGGGGTGCCAGCCCCCAGACCCCTCCTGAGAGGCGAGCCGCCTCGGACCCCGTCGGTAACTCCTGTGGCGGAGGACGGAATCGGTCGTGCGCTTAAGGTTGCGTACGTTTGTAGTGTCATCCGCCATGAGCTTTTTCAAGAGGCGGTGGGCGCGATGAACTAGCTCGGTGGGGAACTCGCGGATGTAGACGCGCGCCTCGAAGCCGAGGGACTTTGGCTGATGGAGGAGCGGCATAAGCTAAAGGTGGCCATCAATCTCGGGCGCCACCAGTGCGAGCTTGACAATGCGAAGGCCGAGGCGTCTCTTGCGACCTCACGCGAGGCCTGCTCCCGAGCCTTGGAAGAAACCCGGGAAGCTGACCGCTGCCGCGAGATCGCAGAGAAGCGCACGTGGGAGCTCCAGGCCTGGAGCGCCTCCTTGGAGCAGCAGGTGGAGGTGCGTCAAGCCGCCCTTGCGTCGATGAGGGGGACGCCTGTCGAGGAGGAAGAGATCCTGAAGCGTGAGGAAGCGCTGGCGCTGGAAGCCATGGAGCGCAGCCTCGAGCTTGAGCGGCTAGAGATGAGGGAGTGCCAAGTTGCTCTAGCGGAGGATGTCGTTGGCGCGCGCAAGGCCCGGGCCCAGGAGGATGTCGACCGCTGCGTGGCCGAGGCTCGCACGGATATTGCGGGCAGGTACAACCTAAAGCTGATGCTTGTAGAGGCTGAGGCTGCAGGCAAGACTGCTGCCCTCAAGTCTAGGCTAACTGAGGCGGAACGGCGCGAGGAGGCTGCCGCGGCCGCCCTGGTCTTGGCGCAGGCTGAGCTGGCCTCTGCCCGCACTGAGATGCTTCCTCTTCAGCAATGGGTGGCCAACGCCGAGTCCATTGCGCAGCAGAACAGGGAGGAAGTGCTTCAACGGCATATGCTGGAGCGCGTGCATGCCCCCATGATCCAGGGCCTCAAGAACAGAGCCAACGCGGAGCTGGGCCACATCTACGATGAAGACGCTCCTCATCCCCAAACAAATGACTACGCTAGCCACCTCCGCTTATTCACCGACGTGGTGACGCGCCTGTAGAATCGTTCCGAGAGAGGTCGCCAGCTCGTTGAAGAGAGGAGCCGCAGCTTGCTCAGGCGCGCGTTCTCCCGCGTCTTCAGCCATCTCCAAAACACCTACCCCAACTTTGATTTTGATGCCGCCATTTCCCCAGTGCCCGAGGCCATCCGGGGCAACCTGGCGCGATGGGTGAAAGACAACATGGATGCGCTGGTCAGGGCCTTTGCTTCCGAAGACGACGTGGTGGTGGTCGTGGCGGACGAGGACGACGTGGTCGACGACGGTGATGGCGGCGACGGTGACGGTGATGGTGATGCCAGTGACGGTGAGAGCGATGCCAGCGACGCATCTGAAGGTGACCCGGGTGACGCAGCGAGCGACCTGTCCGATTGACCCCGTGTTTCCCTGTCGTTTATCATGCACATAAAAGCTCGGGCGCGGCCCTAGAGGTTGTAAGAGCATTTTTGGAGGGGGAGCCCCTCATGTAAACACATTACTGTCTCTATTCCTTAGGCCAAGCTGAATATATGTCTTCATGAACCCGTGAGTCCTGCGGCGAGTTCGCTGTTGTAATTTACCTTAGCCAGAACAGGTCCCGAACTGCCTCGTGAGGTCGCGAGTTTTTTGAGGAGCCTGCCGATCCATCCGAGGGGTCCTCGCGAGAAGCAAGTGCCAGTCGTGGCAGGGCATGCGTGTAGTGCTCGCGTGCTATGCCCAGCCCCCACTCGCGAGGGGCTCGCGAGGAGGAGGCAGCAAGGGCAAACTCTGAATTAAGGTAGGAACCAGATTGCAAGAAATCGCACGAACGAGAAAAGGCAGCCCCCGCGAACATCAATGAAAATTCAACTTCAACTTAAATCCAAAGCCGGAAAATAGAGCTACAGAAAAGAGGTTGAAAGCAAATGGCCGCGTCCGGCGCCTAGTCTAGTCTTCTTGTCTTCTCACCAGCGCGGAGCTAAGTGCTGCCACTAGGACGTGGGAGGAAGCCCCTGAGGCCCGAGGGCGGCACTCCTGAGACTCCGGGGAGTGTACAGCCCCACTCATTATTACGTGAGAGTGTCACGAGCGGAGACCTTCACTGGCGCGAGCCTTACTTCATATCGCCAGACGAGCGCCCCGCCTTCCGCCGCCCTCGACCACCATTAGGGGTGTCCGGAAACCAGGACGTCGCCAAGGGGCAAAGGGGATGCCAGTGGCGACCACGGGTCCTCTGCCGGGGGAAGGCTCTCCAGCGCCTCCCCGGTAGAGGGCCTACCTCCGGGGGACGACCTGCTCCATGCGGCACGGTGAGGGGCCTTGCTCCTGGCCCCTCTCCTGCAGCCCCCAGTGTGCTCCTCCTGGCGGAAGGGAGGCTTCCGACATGGGGCCACCATCCGCTGCTGTGACCTGATCCTCCTGCGACACATGGTTAGCATTAGCTTGCTCCTGAGAGACTAATGGTACCCTGTAGCTGTTGTCGCCAGCGCGGTTGGTGAGGCTCCTGAGAGGTTCCTGGAAGGTCTCGGCTTCTAGCGCCTCCTCCTCCCAGCCCGGCTCGAGGAACGAGCTGGGGTCGTCTTCCAACGTGTACTCGTGGTCCACCATGCGGGGCACGTAGGCCTCTGAGGTCGTCGCCTCAAAGACCTCGCCGTAGTGCCCCACGCTCCATGTCGCCCGGCCCAGGGCACCGCCCTGAGGATGGTAGGGTGGCATCCCGTCGGAGCCCTAGGTGGGAACGCTCATGCCCGCGTTCATCCGAGGTGGCGCGGGTGTGATTGGGCGTTCGGTGCCCGGGGGCGCGCAGGCGCGACGAGGCCCGCCATGCGATCCAGCCGCGTCCTGAGGTGTGAGCAGGGAGCAGAAGGGTGGTGCTCCCGAGGCCGCGGCGTCTAGGAGCTCCGCGACGCGCTCCAGCAACGCATCCCGGCCGCTCTCCATTAGCCGGCATCGCAGCAGCTCCCGACCCACCGTGAGCGCGGCCCTCATGTTTGCTTGTTCCCGTCGGGTGTGCGGCGCCGTGGCCGCGCCGTGGCTTGAGGCCCTTGCGGCTGCCCGCGCTTGTCGTGGAGTAAGGGCGGATGGCATGTGGCCGCGCGGCCCGCGCCCCGCAGCTTTTGGCGGTGCACGCGCTGCCTGGGGCGCGGGGTTGAGGTCTTTTTTGGCAGATGGTGTTGGGGAACGTAGTAATTTCAAAAATTTCCCTACGCACACGCAAGATCATGGTGATGCATAGCAAACGAGAGGGGAGAGTGTTGTCCACGTACCCTCGTAGACCGACAGCGGAAGCGTTATCACAACGTGGTTGATGTAGTCGTACGTCTTCACGATCTGACCGATCAAGTACCGAACGTACGGCACCTCCAAGTTCTACACACGTTCAGCTCGATGACGTCCCTCGAACTCCGATCCAGCCGAGTGTTGAGGGAGAGTTTCGTCAGCACGACGGCGTGGTGACGATGATGATGTTCCACCGACGCAGGGCTTCGCCTAAGCTCCGCGACGGTATTATCGAGGTGTAATCTGGTGGAGGGGGGCACCGCACACGGCTAAAATATCGTATATCAAGTGTGTCTAGAGGTGCCCCCTGCCCCCGTATATAAAGGAGCAAGGGGGAGGCCGGCTGCCTATGGGCGCGCCAAGGAGAGGGGGGGAGTCCTCCTCCTAGTAGGAGTAGGACTCCCCTTTCCTAGTCCTACTAGGAAAAGAAGGGGGGAAGGAAAGAGAGGGAGAGGGAGAGGGAAAGGGGGCTGCGCCCCCCTCTCCTAGTCCAACTAGGACTCCTCCTGGGAGGGGGCGCACCACCTCCTGGCTGCTGCCCTCTCTCTCCCCTCAAGGCCCACTAAGGCCCAATACTTCCCCGGGGGGTTCCGGTAACCCTCCGGCACTCCGGTTTAATCCGAAACTTCTCCGGAACACTTCCGGTGTCCGAATATAGTCGTCCAATATATCAATCTTTACGTCTCGACCATTTCGAGACTCCTCGTCATGTCCGTGATCACATCCGGGACTCCGAACAACCTTCGGTACATCAAAACATATAAACTCATAATAAAACTGTCATCGTAACTTTAAGCGTGCGGACCCTTTGGGTTCGAGAACTATGTAGACATGACCGAGACACCTCTTCGGTCAATAACCAATAGCGGGACCTGGATGCCCATATTGGCTCCCACATATTCTACGAAGATCTTTATCGGTCAGACCGCATAACAACATACGTTGTTCCCTTTGTCATCGGTATGTTACTTGCCCGAGATTCGATCGTCGGTATCTCGATACCTAGTTCAATCTCGTTACCGGCAAGTCTCTTTACTCGTTCCGTAATACATCATCCCGCAACTAACTCATTAGTCACAATGCTTGCAAGGCTTATAGTGATGTGCATTACCGAGTGGGCCCAGAGATACCTCTCCGACAATCGGAGTGACAAATCCTAATCTCGAAATACGCCAACCCAACAAGTACCTTTGGAGACACCTGTAGAGCACCTTTATAATCACCCAGTTACGTTGTGACGTTTGGTAGCACACAAAGTGTTCCTCCGGTAAACGGGAGTTGCATAATCTCATAGTCATAGGAACATGTATAAGTCATGAAGAAAGCAATAGCAACATACTAAACGATCGGGTGCTAAGCTAACGTAATGGGTCATGTCAATCACGTCATTCTCCTAATGAGGTGATCCCGTTAATCAAATGACAACTCATGTCTATGGCTAGGAAACATAACCATCTTTGATTAACGAGCTAGTCAAGCAGAGGCATACTAGTGACACTCTGTTTGTCTATGTATTCACACATGTATTATGTTTCCGGTTAATACAATTCTAGCATGAATAATAAACATTTATCATGATATAAGGAAATATATAATACTTTATTATTGCCTCTAGGGCATATTTCCTTCAGTCTCCCACTTGCACTAGAGTCAATAATCTAGATTACATAGTAATGATTCTTACACCCATGGAGTCTTGGTGCTGATCATGTTTTGCTCGTGGAAGAGGCTTAGTCAACGGATCTGCTACATTCAGATCCGTATGTATCTTGCAAATTTCTATGTCTCCCACCTGGACTAAATCCCGGATGGAATTGAAGCGTCTTCTGATGTGCTTGGTTCTCTTGTGAAATCTGGATTCCTTTGCTAAGGCAATTGCACCAGTATTATCACAAAAGATTTTCATTGGTCCCGATGTACTAGGTATGACACCTAGATCGGATATGAACTCCTTCATCCAGACTCCTTCATTCGCTGCTTCCGAAGCAGCTATGTATTCCGCTTCACACGTAGATCCCGCCACGACACTTTGCTTGGAACTGCACCAACTGACAGCTCCACCGTTCAATGTAAATACGTATCCGGTTTGCGATTTCGAATCGTCCGGATCAGTGTCAAAGCTTGCATCAACGTAACCCCTTACGATGAGCTCTTTGTCACCTCCATATACGAGAAACATATCCTTAGTCCTTTTCAGGTATTTCAGGATGTTCTTGACCGCTGTCCAGTGATCCACTCCTGGATTACTTTGGTACCTCCCTGCTAAACTTATAGCTAGGGACACATCAGGTCTGGTACACAGCATTGCATACATGATAGAGCCTATGGCTGAAGCATAGGGAACATCTTTCATTTTCTCTCTATCTTCTGCAGTGGTCGGGCATTGAGTCTTACTCAATCTCACACCTTGTAGTACAGGCAAGAACCCTTTCTTTGCTTGATCCATTTTGAACTTCTTCAAAACTTTGTCAAGGTATGTGCTTTGTGAAAGTCCAATTAAGCGTCTTGATCTATCTCTATAGATCTTAATGCCTAATATATATGCAGCTTCACCGAGGTCTTTCATTGAAAAACTCTTATTCAAGTATCCCTTTATGCTATCCAGAAATTCTATATCATTTCCAATCAGTAATATGTCATCCACATATAATATCAGAAATGCTATCGAGCTCCCACTCACTTTCTTGTAAATACAGGCTTCTCCAAAAGTCTGTATAAAACCAAATGCTTTGATCACACTATCAAAGCGTTTATTCCAACTCCGAGAGGCTTGCACCAGTCCATAAATGGATCGCTGGAGCTTGCACACTTTGTTAGCTCCCTTTGGATCGACAAAACCTTCCGGTTGCATCATATACAACTCTTCTTCCAGAAATCCATTCAGGAACGCAGTTTTGACATCCATTTGCCAAATTTCATAATCATAAAATGCGGCAATTGCTAACATGATTCGGACAGACTTAAGCATCGCTACGGGTGAGAAGGTCTCATCGTAGTCAATTCCTTGAACTTGTCGAAAACCTTTCGCAACAAGTCGAGCTTTATAGACAGTAACATTACCATCAGCGTCAGTCTTCTTCTTGAAGATCCATTTATTTTCAATGGCTTGCCGACCATCGGGCAAGTCAACCAAAGTCCATACTTTGTTCTCATACATGGATCCCATCTCGGATTTCATGGCTTCAAGCCATTTTGCGGAATCTGGGCTCACCATCGCTTCTTCATAGTTCGTAGGTTCGCCATGGTCTAGTAACATGACCTCCAGAACAGGATTACCGTACCACTCTGGTGCGGATCTTGATCTAGTTGACCTACGAAGTTCAGTAATAACTTGATCTGAAGTTTCATGATCATTATCATTAACTTCCTCACTACTTGGTGTAGGTGTCACAGAAACTGATTTCTGCGATGATCTACTTTCCAATAAGGGAGCAGGTACAGTTACCTCATCAAGTTCTACTTTCCTCCCACTCACATCTTTCGAGAGAAACTCCTTCTCTAGAAAGGATCCATTTCTAGCAACAAATATCTTGCCTTCGGATCTGTGATAGAAGGTGTACCCAACGGTCTCCTTTGGGTATCCTATGAAGACACATTTCTCCGATTTAGGCTCGAGCTTATCAGGTTGAAGTTTCTTCACATAAGCATCGCAACCCCAAACTTTAAGATACGACAACTTTGGTTTCTTGCCAAACCATAGTTCAAAAGGCGTCGTCTCAACGGATTTCGATGGTGTCCTATTTAGAGTGAATGCAGCCGTCTCTAAAGCATAACCCCAAAACGATAGCGGTAAATCAGTAAGAGACATCATAGTTCGCACCATATCTAATAAAGTACGATTACGACGTTCAGACACACCATTACGCTGTGGTGTTCCGGGTGGCGTGAGTTGCGAAACTATTCCGCATTGTTTCAAATGTAGACCAAACTCGTAACTCAAATATTCTCCTCCACGATCAGATCGTAGGAATTTTATTTTCTTGTTACGATGATTTTCAACTTCACTCTGAAATTCTTTGAACTTTTCAAATGTTTCAGACTTATGTTTCATTAAGTAGATATACCCATATCTGCTCAAATCATCTGTGAAGGTGAGAAAATAACGATATCCGCCACGAGCTTCAATATTCATCGGACCACATACATCTGTATGTATGATTTCCAACAAATCTGTTGCTCTCTCCATAGTTCCGGAGAACGGTGTTTTGGTCATCTTGCCCATAAGGCACGGTTCGCAAGTACCAAGTGATTCAAAATCAAGTGATTCCAAAATTCCATCAGTATGGAGTTTCTTCATGCGCTTTACACCGATATGACCCAAACGGCAGTGCCACAAATAAGTTGCACTGTCATTATTAACTCTGCATCTTTTGGCTTCAACATTATGAATATGTGTATCACTACTATCGAGATTCATTAAAAATAGACCACTCTTCAAGGGTGCATGACCATAAAAGATATTATTCATATAAATAGAACAACCATTATTCTCTGATTTAAATGAATAACCGTCTCGCATTAAACAAGATCCAGATATAATGTTCATGCTCAACGCTGGCACCAAATAACAATTATTTAGGTCTAAAACTAATCCCGAAGGTAGATGTAGAGGTAGCGTGCCGACGGCGATCACATCGACTTTGGAACCATTTCCCACGCGCATCGTCACCTCGTCCTTAGCCAAACTTCGCTTAATCCGTAGCCCCTGTTTCGAGTTGCAAATATTAGCAACAGAACCAGTATCAAATACCCAGGTGCTACTGCGAGTATTAGTAAGGTACACATCAATAACATGTATATCACATATACCTTTGTTAACCTTGCCATCCTTCTTATCCGCCAAATACTTGGGGCAGTTCCGCTTCCAGTGGCCAGTCTGCTTACAGTAGAAGCACTCAGTTTCAGGCTTAGGTCCAGACTTGGATTTCTTCTCCTGAACAACAACTTGCTTGCTGTTCTTCTTGAAGTTCCCTTTCTTCTTCCCTTTGCCCTTTTTCTTGAAACTAGTGGTTTTACTGACCATCAACACTTGATGCTCCTTTTTGATTTCTACCTCCGCTGCCTTTAGCATTGCGAAGAGCTCGGGAATCGTCTTATCCATCCCTTGCATGTTATAGTTCATCACGAAGCTCTTGTAGCTTGGTGGCAGTGATTGAAGAATTCTGTCAATGACGCAATCATCCGGAAGTTGAACTCCCAGTTGAATCAAGTGATTATTATACCCAGACATTCTGAGTATATGCTCACTGACAGAACTATTCTCTTCCATCTTGCAGCTATAGAACTTATTGGAGACTTCATATCTCTCAATCCGGGCATTTGCTTGAAATATTAACTTCAACTCCTGGAACATCTCATATGCTCCATGACGTTCAAAACGTCGTTGAAGTCCCGGTTCTAAGCCGTAAAGCATGGCACACTGAACTATTGAGTAGTCATCAGCTTTGCTTTGCCAGACGTTCATAACTTCTGGCGTAGCTCTTGCAGGAGGCCTGGCACCTAGCGGTGCTTCCAGGACGTAATTCTTCTGTGCAGCAATGAGGATAATCCTCAAGTTACGGACCCAGTCCGTGTAATTGCTACCATCATCTTTCAACTTAGCTTTCTCAAGGAACGCATTAAAATTCAACGGAACAACAGCACGGGCCATATATCTACAATTAACATAGACAAGCAAGATACTATCAGGTACTAAGTTCATGATAAATTTAAGTTCAATTAATCATATTACTTAAGAACTCCCACTTAGATAGACATCTCTCTAATCATCTAAGTGATTACGTGATCCAAAGCAACTAAACCATGTCCGATTAACACGTGAGATGGAGTAGTTTCAATGGTGAACATCACTATGTTGATCATATCTACTATATGATTCACGCTCGACCTTTCGGTCTCTGTGTTCCGAGGCCATATCTGTACATATGCTAGGCTCGTCAAGTTTAACCTGAGTATTCCGCGTGTGCAACTGTTTTGCACCCGTTGTATTTGAACGTAGAGCCTATCACACCCGATTAACACGTGGTGTCTCAGCACGAAGAACTTTCGCAACGGTGCATACTCAGGGAGAACACTTTTATCTTGAAATTTTAGTGAGAGATCATCTTATAATGCTACCGTCAATCAAAGCAAGATAAGATGCATAAAGGATTAACATCACATGCAATCAATATAAGTGATATGATATGGCCATCATCATCTTGTGCTTGTGATCTCCATCTCCGAAGCACCGTGCTTGTGATCTCCATCTCCGAAGCACCGTCATGATCACCATCGTCACCGGCTCGACACCTTGATCTCCATCGTAGTATCGTTGTCGTCTCGCCAACTTATTGCTTTTACGACTATCGCTACCGCTTAGTGATAAAGTAAAACTATTACATGGCGATTGCATCTCATACAATAAAGCGACAACCATATGGCTCCTGCCAGTTGCCGATAACTCGGTTACAAAACATGATCATCTCATACAACACATTATATCACATCATGTCTTGACCATATCACATCACAACATGCCCTGCAAAAACAAGTTAGACGTCCTCTACTTTGTTGTTGCATATTTTACGTGGCTGCTACGGGCTTAGCAAGAACCGTTCTTACCTACGCATCAAAACCACAACGATAGTTTGTCAAGTTGGTGCTGTTTTAACCTTCGCAAGGACCGGGCGTAGCCACACTCGGTTCAACTAAAGTGAGAGAGACAGACACCCGCCAGTCACCTTTAAGCAACGAGTGCTCCGAACGGTGAAACCAGTCTCGCGTAAGCGTACGCGTAATGTCGGTCCGGGCCGCTTCATCTCACAATACCGCTGAACCAAAGTATGACATGCTGGTAAGCAGTATGACTTATATCGCCCACAACTCACTTGTGTTCTACTCGTGCATAGCATCAACGCATAAAACCTGGCTCGGATGCCACTGTTGGGGAACGTAGTAATTTCAAAAAATTTCCTACGCACACGCAAGATCATGGTGATGCATAGCAACGAGAGGGGAGAGTGTTGTCCACGTACCCTCGTAGACCGACAGCGGAAGCGTTATCACAACGCGGTTGATGTAGTCGTACGTCTTCACGATCCGACCGATCAAGTACCGAACGTACGGCACCTCCAAGTTCTACACACGTTCAGCTCGATGACGTCCCTCGAACTCCGATCCAGCCGAGTGTTGAGGGAGAGTTTCGTCAGCACGACGGCGTGGTGACGATGATGATGTTCCACCGACGCAGGGCTTCGCCTAAGCTCCGCGACGGTATTATCGAGGTGTAATCTGGTGGAGGGGGGCACCGCACACGGCTAAAATATCGTATATCAAGTGTGTCCAGAGGTGCCCCCTGCCCCCGTATATAAAGGAGCAAGGGGAGGCCGGCTGCCTATGGGCACGCCAAGGAGAGGGGGGAAGTCCTCCTCCTAGTAGGAGTAGGACTCCCCTTTCCTAGTCCTACTAGGAAAAGAAGGGGGGAAGGAAAGAGAGGGAGAGGGAGAGGGAAAGGGGGCTGCGCCCCCCTCTCCTAGTCCAACTAGGACTCCTCCTGGGAGGGGGCGCACCACCTCCTGGCTGCTGCCCTCTCTCTCCCCTCAAGGCCCACTAAGGCCCAATACTTCCCCGGGGGGTTCCGGTAACCCTCCGGCACTCCGGTTTAATCCGAAACTTCTCCGGAACACTTCCGGTGTCCGAATATAGTCGTCCAATATATCAATCTTTACGTCTCGACCATTTCGAGACTCCTCGTCATGTCCGTGATCACATCCGGGACTCCGAACAACCTTCGGTACATCAAAACATATAAACTCATAATATAACTGTCATCGTAACTTTAAGCGTGCGGACCCTTTGGGTTCGAGAACTATGTAGACATGACCGAGACACCTCTCCGGTCAATAACCAATAGCGGGACCTGGATGCCCATATTGGCTCCCACATATTCTACGAAGATCTTTATCGGTCAGACCGCATAACAACATACGTTGTTCCCTTTGTCATCGGTATGTTACTTGCCCGAGATTCGATCGTCGGTATCTCGATACCTAGTTCAATCTCGTTACCGGCAAGTCTCTTTACTCGTTCCGTAATACATCATCCCGCAACTAACTCATTAGTCACAATGCTTGCAAGGCTTATAGTGATGTGCATTACCGAGTGGGCCCAGAGATACCTCTCCGACAATCGGAGTGACAAATCCTAATCTCGAAATACGCCAACCCAACAAGTACCTTTGGAGACACCTGTAGAGCACCTTTATAATCACCCAGTTACGTTGTGACGTTTGGTAGCACACAAAGTGTTCCTCCGGTAAACGGGAGTTGCATAATCTCATAGTCATAGGAACATGTATAAGTCATGAAGAAAGCAATAGCAACATACTAAACGATCGGGTGCTAAGCTAACGTAATGGGTCATGTCAATCACGTCATTCTCCTAATGAGGTGATCCCGTTAATCAAATGACAACTCATGTCTATGGCTAGGAAACATAACCATCTTTGATTAACGAGCTAGTCAAGTAGAGGCATACTAGTGACACTCTGTTTGTCTATGTATTCACACATGTATTATGTTTCCGGTTAATACAATTCTAGCATGAATAATAAACATTTATCATGATATAAGGAAATATATAATACTTTATTATTGCCTCTAGGGCATATTTCCTTCAGTCTCCCACTTGCACTAGAGTCAATAATCTAGATTACATAGTAATGATTCTTACACCCATGGAGTCTTGGTGCTGATCATGTTTTGCTCGTGGAAGAGGCTTAGTCAACGGGTCTGCTACATTCAGATCCGTATGTATCTTGCAAATTTCTATGTCTCCCACCTGGACTAAATCCCGGATGGAATTGAAGCGTCTTCTGATGTGCTTGGTTCTCTTGTGAAATCTGGATTCCTTTGCTAAGGCAATTGCACCAGTATTATCACAAAAGATTTTCATTGGTCCCGATGTACTAGGTATGACACCTAGATCGGATATGAACTCCTTCATCCAGACTCCTTCATTGCTGCTTCCGAAGCAGCTATGTATTCCGCTTCACACGTAGATCCCGCCACGACACTTTGCTTGGAACTGCACCAACTGACAGCTCCACCGTTCAATGTAAATACGTATCCGGTTTGCGATTTCGAATCGTCCGGATCAGTGTCAAAGCTTGCATCAACGTAACCCCTTACGATGAGCTCTTTGTCACCTCCATAAACGAGAAACATATCCTTAGTCCTTTTCAGGTATTTCAGGATGTTCTTGACCGCTGTCCAGTGATCCACTCCTGGATTACTTTGGTACCTCCCTGCTAAACTTATAGCAAGGGACACATCAGGTCTGGTACACAGCATTGCATACATGATAGAGCCTATGGCTGAAGCATAGGGAACATCTTTCATCTTCTCTCTATCTTCTGCAGTGGTCGGGCATTGAGTCTTACTCAATCTCACACCTTGTAGTACAGGCAAGAACCCTTTCTTTGCTTGATCCATTTTGAACTTCTTCAAAACTTTGTCAAGGTATGTGCTTTGTGAAAGTCCAATTAAGCGTCTTGATCTATCTCTATAGATCTTAATGCCTAATATATATGCAGCTTCACCGAGGTCTTTCATTGAAAAACTCTTATTCAAGTATCCCTTTATGCTATCCAGAAATTCTATATCATTTCCAATCAGTAATATGTCATCCACATATAATATCAGAAATGCTATCGAGCTCCCACTCACTTTCTTGTAAATACAGGCTTCTCCAAAAGTCTGTATAAAACCAAATGCTTTGATCACACTATCAAAGCGTTTATTCCAACTCCGAGAGGCTTGCACCAGTCCATAAATGGATCGCTGGAGCTTGCACACTTTGTTAGCTCCCTTTGGATCGACAAAACCTTCCGGTTGCATCATATACAACTCTTCTTCCAGAAATCCATTCAGGAACGCAGTTTTGACATCCATTTGCCAAATTTCATAATCATAAAATGCGGCAATTGCTAACATGATTCGGACAGACTTAAGCATCGCTACGGGTGAGAAGGTCTCATCGTAGTCAATCCCTTGAACTTGTCGAAAACCTTTCGCAACAAGTCGAGCTTTATAGACAGTAACATTACCATCAGCGTCAGTCTTCTTCTTGAAGATCCATTTATTTTCAATGGCTTGCCGACCATCGGGCAAGTCAACCAAAGTCCATACTTTGTTCTCATACATGGATCCCATCTCGGATTTCATGGCTTCAAGCCATTTTGCGGAATCTGGGCTCACCATCGCTTCTTCATAGTTCGTAGGTTCGCCATGGTCTAGTAACATGACCTCCAGAACAGGATTACCGTACCACTCTGGTGCGGATCTTGATCTAGTTGACCTACGAAGTTCAGTAATAACTTGATCTGAAGTTTCATGATCATTATCATTAACTTCCTCACTACTTGGTGTAGGTGTCGCAGAAACTGATTTCTGCGATGATCTACTTTCCAATAAGGGAGCAGGTACAGTTACCTCATCAAGTTCTACTTTCCTCCCACTCACATCTTTCGAGAGAAACTCCTTCTCTAGAAAGGATCCATTCCTAGCAACGAATATCTTGCCTTCGGATCTGTGATAGAAGGTGTACCCAACAGTCTCCTTTGGGTATCCTATGAAGACACATTTCTCCGATTTAGGTTCGAGCTTATCAGGTTGAAGTTTCTTCACATAAGCATCGCAACCCCAAACTTTAAGATACGACAACTTTGGTTTCTTGCCAAACCATAGTTCAAAAGGCGTCGTCTCAACGGATTTCGATGGTGTCCTATTTAGAGTGAATGCAGCCGTCTCTAAAGCATAACCCCAAAACGATAGCGGTAAATCAGTAAGAGACATCATAGATCGCACCATATCTAATAAAGTACGATTACGACGTTCGGACACACCATTACGCTGTGGTGTTCCGGGTGGCGTGAGTTGCGAAACTATTCCGCATTGTTTCAAATGTAGACCAAACTCGTAACTCAAATATTCTCCTCCACGATCAGATCGTAGGAATTTTATTTTCTTGTTACGATGATTTTCAACTTCACTCTGAAATTCTTTGAACTTTTCAAATGTTTCAGACTTATGTTTCATTAAGTAGATATACCCATATCTGCTCAAATCATCTGTGAAGGTGAGAAAATAACGATATCCGCCACGAGCCTCAATATTCATCGGACCACATACATCTGTATGTATGATTTCCAACAAATCTGTTGCTCTCTCCATAGTTCCGGAGAACGGTGTTTTGGTCATCTTGCCCATAAGGCACGGTTCGCAAGTACCAAGTGATTCAAAATCAAGTGATTCCAAAATTCCATCAGTATGGAGTTTCTTCATGCGCTTTACACCGATATGACCCAAACGGCAGTGCCACAAATAAGTTGCACTGTCATTATTAACTCTGCATCTTTTGGCTTCAACATTATGAATATGTGTATCACTACTATCGAGATTCATTAAAAATAGACCACTCTTCAAGGGTGCATGACCATAAAAGATATTATTCATATAAATAGAACAACCATTATTCTCTGATTTAAATGAATAACCGTCTCGCATTAAACAAGATCCAGATATAATGTTCATGCTCAACGCTGGCACCAAATAACAATTATTTAGGTCTAAAACTAATCCCGAAGGTAGATGTAGAGGTAGCGTGCCGACGGCGATCACATCGACTTTGGAACCATTTCCCACGCGCATCGTCACCTCGTCCTTAGCCAATCTTCGCTTAATCCGTAGCCCCTGTTTCGAGTTGCAAATATTAGCAACAGAACCAGTATCAAATACCCAGGTGCTACTGCGAGTATTAGTAAGGTACACATCAATAACATGTATATCACATATACCTTTGTTAACCTTGCCATCCTTCTTATCCGCCAAATACTTGGGGCAGTTCCGCTTCCAGTGGCCAGTCTGCTTACAGTAGAAGCACTCAGTTTCAGGCTTAGGTCCAGACTTGGATTTCTTCTCCTGAACAACAACTTGCTTGCTGTTCTTCTTGAAGTTCCCTTTCTTCTTCCCTTTGCCCTTTTTCTTGAAACTAGTGGTTTTACTGACCATCAACACTTGATGCTCCTTTTTGATTTCTACCTCCGCTGCCTTTAGCATTGCGAAGAGCTCGGGAATCGTCTTATCCATCCCTTGCATGTTATAGTTCATCACGAAGCTCTTGTAGCTTGGTGGCAGTGATTGAAGAATTCTGTCAATGACGCAATCATCCGGAAGTTGAACTCCCAGTTGAATCAAGTGATTATTATACCCAGACATTCTGAGTATATGCTCACTGACAGAACTATTCTCTTCCATCTTGCAGCTATAGAACTTATTGGAGACTTCATATCTCTCAATCCGGGCATTTGCTTGAAATATTAACTTCAACTCCTGGAACATCTCATATGCTCCATGACGTTCAAAACGTCGTTGAAGTCCCGGTTCTAAGCCGTAAAGCATGGCACACTGAACTATTGAGTAGTCATCAGCTTTGCTTTGCCAGACGTTCATAACTTCTGGCGTAGCTCTTGCAGGAGGCCTGGCACCTAGCGGTGCTTCCAGGACGTAATTCTTCTGTGCAGCAATGAGGATAATCCTCAAGTTACGGACCCAGTCCGTGTAATTGCTACCATCATCTTTCAACTTAGCTTTCTCAAGGAACGCATTAAAATTCAACGGAACAACAGCACGGGCCATTTATCTACAATTAACATAGACAAGCAAGATACTATCAGGTACTAAGTTCATGATAAATTTAAGTTCAATTAATCATATTACTTAAGAACTCCCACTTAGATAGACATCTCTCTAATCATCTAAGTGATTACGTGATCCAAAGCAACTAAACCATGTCCGATTAACACGTGAGATGGAGTAGTTTCAATGGTGAACATCACTATGTTGATCATATCTACTATATGATTCACGCTCGACCTTTCGGTCTCTGTGTTCCGAGGCCATATCTGTACATATGCTAGGCTCGTCAAGTTTAACCTGAGTATTCCGCGTGTGCAACTGTTTTGCACCCGTTGTATTTGAACGTAGAGCCTATCACACCCGATTAACACGTGGTGTCTCAGCACGAAGAACTTTCGCAACGGTGCATACTCAGGGAGAACACTTTTATCTTGAAATTTTAGTGAGAGATCATCTTATAATGCTACCGTCAATCAAAGCAAGATAAGATGCATAAAGGATTAACATCACATGCAATCAATATAAGTGATATGATATGGCCATCATCATCTTGTGCTTGTGATCTCCATCTCCGAAGCACCGTGCTCGTGATCTCCATCTCCGAAGCACCGTCATGATCACCATCGTCACCGGCGCGACACCTTGATCTCCATCGTAGTATCGTTGTCGTCTCGCCAACTTATTGCTTTTACGACTATCGCTACCGCTTAGTGATAAAGTAAAACTATTACATGGCGATTGCATCTCATACAATAAAGCGACAACCATATGGCTCCTGCCAGTTGCCGATAACTCGGTTACAAAACATGATCATCTCATACAACACATTATATCACATCATGTCTTGACCATATCACATCACAACATGCCCTGCAAAAACAAGTTAGACGTCCTCTACTTTGTTGTTGCATGTTTTACGTGGCTGCTACGGGCTTAGCAAGAACCGTTCTTACCTACGCATCAAAACCACAACGATAGTTTGTCAAGTTGGTGCTGTTTTAACCTTCGCAAGGACCGGGCGTAGCCACACTCGGTTCAACTAAAGTGAGAGAGACAGACACCCGCCAGTCACCTTTAAGCAACGAGTGCTCCGAACGGTGAAACCAGTCTCGCGTAAGCGTACGCGTAATGTCGGTCCGGGCCGCTTCATCTCACAATACCGCTGAACCAAAGTATGACATGCTGGTAAGCAGTATGACTTATATCGCCCACAACTCACTTGTGTTCTACTCGTGCATAGCATCAACGCATAAAACCAGGCTCGGATGCCACTGTTGGGGAACGTAGTAATTTCAAAAAATTCCTACGCACACGCAAGATCATGGTGATGCATAGCAACGAGAGGGGAGAGTGTTGTCCACGTACCCTCGTAGACCGACAGCGGAAGCGTTATCACAACGCGGTTGATGTAGTCGTACGTCTTCACGATCCGACCGATCAAGTACCGAACGTACGGCACCTCCAAGTTCTACACACGTTCAGCTCGATGACGTCCCTCGAACTCCGATCCAGCCGAGTGTTGAGGGAGAGTTTCGTCAGCACGACGGCGTGGTGACGATGATGATGTTCCACCGACGCAGGGCTTCGCCTAAGCTCCGCGACGGTATTATCGAGGTGTAATCTGGTGGAGGGGGGCACCGCACACGGCTAAAATATCGTATATCAAGTGTGTCTAGAGGTGCCCCCCTGCCCCCGTATATAAAGGAGCAAGGGGGAGGCCGGCTGCCTATGGGCGCGCCAAGGAGAGGGGGGGAGTCCTCCTCCTAGTAGGAGTAGGACTCCCCTTTCCTAGTCCTACTAGGAAAAGAAGGGGGGAAGGAAAGAGAGGGAGAGGGAGAGGGAAAGGGGGCTGCGCCCCCCTCTCCTAGTCCAACTAGGACTCCTCCTGGGAGGGGGCGCACCACCTCCTGGCTGCTGCCCTCTCTCTCCCCTCAAGGCCCACTAAGGCCCAATACTTCCCCGGGGGGTTCCGGTAACCCTCCGGCACTCCGGTTTAATCCGAAACTTCTCCGGAACACTTCCGGTGTCCGAATATAGTCGTCCAATATATCAATCTTTACGTCTCGACCATTTCGAGACTCCTCGTCATGTCCGTGATCACATCCGGGACTCCGAACAACCTTCGGTACATCAAAACATATAAACTCATAATAAAACTGTCATCGTAACTTTAAGCGTGCGGACCCTTTGGGTTCGAGAACTATGTAGACATGACCGAGACACCTCTTCGGTCAATAACCAATAGCGGGACCTGGATGCCCATATTGGCTCCCACATATTCTACGAAGATCTTTATCGGTCAGACCGCATAACAACATACGTTGTTCCCTTTGTCATCGGTATGTTACTTGCCCGAGATTCGATCGTCGGTATCTCGATACCTAGTTCAATCTCGTTACCGGCAAGTCTCTTTACTCGTTCCGTAATACATCATCCCGCAACTAACTCATTAGTCACAATGCTTGCAAGGCTTATAGTGATGTGCATTACCGAGTGGGCCCAGAGATACCTCTCCGACAATCGGAGTGACAAATCCTTATCTCGAAATACGCCAACCCAACAAGTACCTTTGGAGACACCTGTAGAGCACCTTTATAATCACCCAGTTACGTTGTGACGTTTGGTAGCACACAAAGTGTTCCTCCGGTAAACGGGAGTTGCATAATCTCATAGTCATAGGAACATGTATAAGTCATGAAGAAAGCAATAGCAACATACTAAAAGATCGGGTGCTAAGCTAACGTAATGGGTCATGTCAATCACGTCATTCTCCTGATGAGGTGATCCCGTTAATCAAATGACAAGTCATGTCTATGGCTAGGAAACATAACCATCTTTGATTAACGAGCTAGTCAAGCAGAGGCATACTAGTGACACTCTGTTTGTCTATGTATTCACACATGTATTATGTTTCCGGTTAATACAATTCTAGCATGAATAATAAACATTTATCATGATATAAGGAAATATATAATACTTTATTATTGCCTCTAGGGCATATTTCCTTCAGATGGCGCCGCCCAGGCTGGCCAAGTTGCCCAGCGGTCGGCGTTGGTCCTCGGGTCGCCGGATATCGGAGCCGCAGAGTGTCGGCGGATCGACTAGCGGAAGCTAAGCTTCAGTGCACCCCTACCTGGTGCACCAAATGTCGGATTTCGGGTTGCGGCAAAACCCTTGAGGTTCAAACACTGGGGTGCGCACGAAGATTTCCCCCTACCAAATCATGCCCTTATCCTCACCACGATCTCAAATCCTAGCTCGACGAACTCGCAACGCAAGAGACACGAGATTTATACTGGTTCGGGCCACCCTTCTGGTGTAATACCCTACTCCAGTGTGGTGTGGTGGATTGCCTCTGGGGCTGAGGATGAACAGTACAAGGGGGAAGAACAGCCTCCTGAGGAGAGGTGTTCTTGTGCTTTGTGCGTGTGAGGATGGTCTGAATTAGTTCAAGATGAGTTGCCTCCTACGGTGGTGTCTAGTCCTATTTATAGAGGCCTACTCCTCTCCCCAAATATTGAGCAGGAAGGGGTGCCACAACGGCCAATTTGAAGGGGGACAGCTAGTACAAGTTATCCTGACTAAAGGTGGTCTTCGCCTGCTACAGGCTCTGGTGGTGACGCCATCTTGGGCTCCACGGTGACCTCCGTCCTGCCGTCCTGCTGGTCTTGGTCTCGTTGCACCGATATGGAAACCTTTGCTTGATGCCTCGGTACTCCTCGCCTGCGCTTGCCTCCTTAGTACCAAAGAGGAAACAAGGACACTGTGCGTGCTGGCGCCCGCCTAGTCTTGGTCGTCATGGCTTACATCATTGGAACCTCGCAAGGTTCGCCTTGCCTTGATCTCTCCGCCCCCCGCGAGCCAGTCCTGGTGAGGCTGCCCTCGAGGAGGTCTTGTGTCATCCGCCTCGCGAGGCTTGGCCCCTCGCGAGGGTCTTGAGCGTTGGTTGGTGAAGACGGGCTGTACTGGGCCGCGAGTGGAGCCATGCCGTGGGCCGCACGCAGGAAAGTCTAGGGACCACCGTTCCCAGAACGCCGACAGTGAACACCATAATTTCACTTATAACCTTTTGTTTGATGAAAGTTCTATTGTGGACAGATATTTGCCTGCACCTTCTCTCTTTGATGTTCACAGTAGGACAAGATATTTTGTTCTTGAGAGCGAGGCCCAAGACCATAACGCGGCAGTTCTGGCCGCACGGCAGGCTGAGGCATCCGCAACGAGAGCCTCCGTGAGCTATTACTCCGACCATTATGCAGGCTACTGACTGACTACCAAGTTAGGCCAAAAGCCTAAGCTTGGGGGAGTACGTATTTGCACTAACATGTCATTCATGTTCACACATTTCATTCCAGTTGTCGGTCTCCACAATTTTTCATTGTATCATCCATGTTAAATTTATTTTCTCGCTTTATTCTTGTGTGTTTGAAAAACTTCTAGAAAATCCAAAAATATATTTCCTGCTTCTTTTCGGTTTTTATTCCTAATCTAAATTGTTGTAGTACTAAAAAGAAAACCCAAAAAGATTTCCTTGTTCTTCTTTTGCATGTTGGGAGCTTTCCCGTGTAAATATTTGTAGTCGTCTTCATAGCATTTTAAAATCATATCTAGAGTTTGTACGGTAGAGTTGAATGCTTTTTTGCTCTTACGAAACGAGTACAACAATGATGGGGTGGCGTGCGCCAATTTAGGAACTGGGTCATTGGGCTACTCGGCTCCACAAGGAGAGAAAGAGAAGAGATAAATACACTGGCGGTCAGTGTATTTCAAGCGAAAAGCGTAATATGGTCACCAGACTTCAGAATATTCTCATTACGGTCACTAGCTATATATGTTTTGCGGTGATTATACGGTCACTTGCTCACCGTTCAACATCGGATTGCACTCTGTTGACCGGCCAAATATTCTGCTTGGCACTGTGTTGCATGGTTAAATTGGCCATGTTCCTTGTGGGTCCCACCTGTCAGTTCGCAGAGGAAAAGAGTAAGATAAACACAAATTTACGTAGCTGCGACAAGATTCCAACCCGTGCATGGGAACCACCTACTTGTGCATGTGTCTGTCGGGGCCGGATGTGTGCGCATGCATGTGTAGGTTGAGCACTTGAGCGTGAGCGTGTGTGATGGTCGTGTGGTGTGTGCATGCATGCGTGTGTGTGCGTGTGAGTGTTGCATGTGTGCGTGTGAGTGTTGCGTGGCTGTGTGTGTACGTGCAAGTGTTGCATCCATGCATTTCGTGTGCATGCATGCGTTTGTGTATAATCACCACACTAGCTCATGTGTAGTTACTAAAAGAGACGGCTCAGCATACCAATACAAAGCCACCTTGTCCGCTGTGCCCGCGGTCATGACTTTCAATACCCACTGTCCAATATTTTTTATCGTTTATTTTCAATCTTATACCCGCCGATAGGTGGGCCCTATGGTAGTGAGATAATAATGATGCAACACTAGATGCGCCACGTGGAGCGTTTAACTGGTCAACTAGTCATGTCTTCAACAAATACAGAGTTGTACGGTTAGTCGTGACTGTATAATAACAACGAGACATAAATGGTGACCGTAATGAGTGGATTCTGAAGTCCAATGAACAAATCATGCTTTCACTTCAAATACAGTGATCGTCGATGTATATATCGCGAGGGAATGATGAAACATGCATGAATGTGCTGGGGGCATACTTTTAGAGGGCCTAGAGATAGTTCATGTGCATACGTGAAAGGGACGTAGAGGGGGGGTCTGGGATGGAGAGATGCTCTTCATTTCTCTTTATTATGCCTAACTTTATATATAGTATAAAAATATAAAAATTCTCCATGCAGAATAAATATCATTGGGTGCACCATGCAATGCAAATTAACTTCCATACTCCATATAACTTTGTAATGTTGTATATATGTAGAATTTCTAAAATATATTTTTGACCACACTTTGTGTGGTTTTTATTCAAAAAGAATGTTGTATTCGAAGTAAACGTGAAGAGAGGGCTTTTTAGATCAATGGGGTACGTGATAAGATGTAAAATGTGTGAATGTGTAGTTGACGTATTTGGCAGGGCCTAGAGAGGGTATGTGTACGTATTCCAGAGAGGCATGGATAGATGGGCCGGCGGGGGGGCGGGGGCGACGAGGGAGAGATATCACGAGAAATGAGAGAGGTCTAGAGAGAGAGACGAATATGATGTCACGGCGAGATATGCCATTGAGTGTGCCCATGCAAGGCCGGAGGGGATAGAGGCATGAGGAGAAATAGTTTGTGCGGTGTCTGTGTTGGTATGTGTGGGTGTGAGAAGATAACGCGACCTAGGGATAGAGGGTGTGTCACCGTGTGAGGTCCGGTGGGCCGAGGTGAGGCCCTTGGGTCGGTTTCATGCTACGCCACATTGGTCGGCCCATGACGCATTTAGGGAGACCCATGGAGGACTAGTCGTACAAGACAAATATACCAGAGTCGTGAAGGACTCGGTGTCCACTAACAAAGCCAGCTAGGATTTGTAACCCTAGGACCCCTGACTAAGGTAACCCCTTGTCTCTGATATTACCATTCATCCAACCTAACTTTAAGGGGCATCCTACATAATGCTCTGCTGGAATCATATTCGTCAACTAGGAAGAGAGGCGGAAACAATGCGTGCAAGATAGGCCTAAAGATAATGGGCGTGCGGGAGACACGTAGGCAGGTCTATGTATAGAGAAAGGGTCGATGGGGATCATGCGTGCATAGGCATGTGAGAGGAAGAGTGCTTGTGACAAAGGTTAGTGAAAACAGTCGTAAATGGTTGCGCGAGGGAGGGAGGGTGATATCGAGAGCATGTGTGCAAGAAAGATACCTCGGGAGAGAGTGTGTGAGCATGTGTGAGAGACCCCCGATGGATATACACTGGGTGCGCGTATGTATGAGAAAGAAAGTTAGTGCGTGTTCGAGGAGGGGCCTATGGAGAGTGAATCTACACAATAGAGTCAGTATTTTGAAGTCCAAACAATGCATCACTTTAGTAATTCGAATATAAATGTGAGTATAATTAATGTTGTGTGTGTAAAGCACATTATACATACAGAAGTTACACAATGAACAATCTAAATAGCTAGCTAGGAACTAGCATACATTTGAATTCAACTTAAGGTGGTTTAAAAAATTCGAATTCAAAATGAGGTCCATTCAGTTATTTGAATTCGACGTCATGGCATTTGTAAATCATACCTAAATTATGGGGGCACCAATCTCTGCTCTGCTTTTGTACATAACAACACATATAGTCATGTACAAAATAGATTCAAATTTACCTTCTCCATTCCAAAATAATCATAGTTATAGGATTTTCAAGAGTCAAAATTTCAAAAAGAAGCGCATAATTTAATGAGGTTTTCAAACATACTAGGTCAAATTTAATGTTGTCTATTTAGGTCAATCCTCAAAGTTCAAGAGTACTCTAAACGTGAATGCTTCTGTTTCAAAATTTCAAACGAAAGGGCCAAAAGAGCCCCTACTCGCCCGAAACCGCGTGAGACCAATGTTTGGTAGAAGGAAATTACTTTTCCAACTCCGACCCGTTAATACTGGACCAACGTCCAAAGGTATAAACCGGGGTAGTTTTGTAACTTCATCTAGACGCCACGCAACCGCCTCCGAAAAACATTCATGCACCGTGGCCGCCTAAACACACATGCGCTCGGCCAAAATCGCTCCCGCACACTATTTGTGACACCTCGGATTACCGTCCTACCCCCGACCCACAGTAGGTCCAAAATTTAAGAGGGGGGGAAAGTTTGTACTTTCCCCAAATTTCAAACAAGCGTGTCCCATTTGTTCAAAAACAACAAGCGCGTCCCAAACCAAAACATGGTTCCCCCTTAGCTCCCCCCGCGCCCCACCGTCTGATTGCCCATTCGTACTCCATGGGCGCCAAAACTACCTCTCCACCAACTGTGAAACTACGGCGTCCTCCGTTCGCCACCCCATCCCACCCATCAACCGGAGCCGATACCCTGACATCATCGTCCACCGCAACCGCAACGCCCTCCACGACTAGTAGTTGAAGCCGAGGCCGAGGTGCCTCCAGGACGCCGACGTGCGCCGTACCTGAGCTAGTTCAACCATGTCATCATGTGCGTCACAGCTTCCGCTCCAACGCCGCCATCGTCCGCCGCACCGTAGTTGTTCCCGCTACGTCGTGGTACGTTGCCTCGGATCTGCTTCCCCTTCACCGACAAACGGACACCGCAATGCAGTCAACAATCACTAAAAAAATGACACATCCGTGACATTTTGGGTCGAACGAAATTTTTTTAGTCATGCTTATGACACTTCTATGATGATAATTGTGACAAAACATAGTATCATCATAGATGTGGTGGGCTCCTACTTCTATGACAAAAAGCATGACAGAAAATAGGCTTTCCGTCCTGGGCGGGCCGGAGATTTAGCTGCATGACATTCTTTGGGCCATCCATGACAGAAAAAACCGTGGTAGAAGCGAGGGCGAGGAAAATATCAGGGAGTTCCCGGTTACGGTGGGTGGTCGGGGGCCGAGTGATGCACATTTCTATCGTACACGTACGCGCGTGCGTGCGAGGCGTTGGGCTCTAATTGAACCCGGGCGATCGATCGATGGCTGTTAACTGAACCCGATCGTGCGATTCCTTCGTTCGCTACTGCTGCTAACTGAAGCCGATCGAACCTGATGCCTCCTTCCCCTGATGAACAGTGAGAGTTGTTGGGGGGTGGGTGGACGAACAGTTCCCGGTGGGGGGGTTGGATGAATAGGAATCCATGGTGTTGCCGCTGCATGAACAGGACCCTGATCGAGCCGGTTGGGGGTTGGATGAACAGGACCCCATGGAGGGGTGGATGAACAGGCCCCGTGGAGGGCTGGATGAACAGGGCGACCCCGTGGAGGGCTGGTTGAACAGTAGCTGGTGGAGGGCTGGATGAACAGTAGCTCGTAGAGGGATGGTTGAACAGGACCCCGTGGAGAGGGCTGGTTGAATAGTAGCCGGTGGAGGAGCGCACGGTGGAGGCTGGATGAACAGGAGCCCGTGGATGAACAGTCATAAGTGGAGGCTGGAGGAGGTCGATGGTGGATGAACAGTAGCCCGTGGAGGCAGTCGATAGTGGAGTTGAACAGTATCCCATGGAGTCCCGTTTTGCGGTATGCCACACCCCTCCCGATGAACAAGACCCCTTTTCGACCGTAGCACTCCAACACAAGTCCGTTTCCTCCATTTTGCCGTACGCCACACCCCTCCCGATCAACAGGACTCTGTTTCGATCGTAGGAGGTCCGTTTCCTCCGTTTTGCGGTACGCCACACCCCTCCCGATCAACAGGACCCTGTTTCGACCGTAGGAGGTACATTTCGTCCGTTTTGCGGTACGCCACGCCCCTCCCGATCAACATGACCCCGTTTCAACCATAGGAGGTCGGTTTCCTCCGTTTTGCGGTATGCCAGACCACTCCCGATGAACAGGATCCCGGGTCGGTCAAACACAAGGCCGTTTCCTCCGTTTTGCGGTACGCCAGGCCTCGTTTCTATCGGTTGTTCCGTCCAAGCCGGTTGGCTCCCGATGAACACGACATATTCCGACCCAGTCGGTTGCCTCCAGATGAACACGACGTTGTTTCTCCATTCCGACCCAGCCGGTTCACTGCCTGATGAACAGGACGTCGTTGCTACCGTCTGTTGCCTCTCCATGTACACAGGCCATGGTCGTCCGTATTTACGTACGTGGCCGTATTTTCTTTCTTGCACCCTGGCCGTTGTACGTACGTGTACATGCTACGTGCGCGCCTCTACTACGACACATGCCCTTCCTTACACGGCCACGGTTCATCGTTGCAGCCCGCACACAGACCGATCGTATGTACGTACACGTTCGCGACCAGAATGAGAACGCTACGTATGTTTCGACCAGGTGGGTCCTGACTGTCAAGCACTTCCTTGGGTGCGAAGATGTAGCTGGTGGGTCCCAGCAGTCAGGGGGTGAATCATTTTTTTGCCTGTAATATGGACGCACTTCCTTGGGTGCGAAGATGTAGCTGGTGGGTCCCAGCAGTCAGGGGGAAAAGTTTTTTTCACGAAATACGGTGGCCTGTCCGGTGGGTCCCTGCTGTCAAGTGGAGGAATCATTATTTTCCACGTAATAAGGAGGCACTTCCTTGCTGCGGCCATGGACCCAGCTGTTAGCCTCTCCATGTACAATACTCTTTCGATGGAAGTCGGTCGTTGACCAAATTGACCACGCCACGCGGTGAGGCTTCCGCGGCAGCACAACCGGCCACGGGAGGCAGGAGGAGGCGGCACGACCGGCGCTGCTTTGGGCGGCTGGAGCAAGAAGACCAGAGGTTGAAGAAGCACTACGGCTGTTCGATGGACATCATACGGTCACTGGAGCTAGAATCGTTCATATTGACTAAGTTGACAAAGCCCTCCGTCCCCATCATCTTAGTAGGCCCACAAGTCAGCCTCCCACTATGCTAGGTCCCAGCTAGCAGGGGGAGTATTCATTTTTTTGTGCGTAATAAGGAGGCCCTTCCTTGCGTGCGAAGATATAGCTGGTGGTTCCGAGTTGTCAGTGGCAGGAACATTTTTTTCGAGAAATACAGAGGCCCTTTTGGTGGGTCCCAGATGTTAGGTGGAGGAATTATTATTTTGCACGTAATAATGAGGCATTTCCTTGCGTGCGGTCGTGGACCCAGCTGTCAGCCTCTCCACGTACAGTCCACTTCAGATGCATGTCGGTCGTTGACCACGTTGACCACGCCGCGCTGAGAGCACCATGGCAGTGGACGACGGCGAGGCCTAGGAAGGGAACGGAACGGAGCCAGGGAAGACTCGGTAGTTGTTTCCCACGCGGAGGGGAGTACGAGGGTTTACTGGTTCGTCTGCCGTCGCCGGAGAATAACAGCAGGTGTGGGTGAGTAGAGGGATGGCTAGGCCAGCGATGGGAGTATAGTGGGGCGGTGAGGCCTGCGCGGCAACACAGCTGGCCGCGGGAGGAGGGAGCAGGCAGTCCCGCTGGCGCTTGTTTGAGCTGCTGGAGCAAGAAGAGCGGAGATTGAAGAAGTACGACGGCTGTTGGATGGACATCCAACAGTCACTGCTTGTGCGTCAACCTTTTTTTAGGAAAGCCTCAAATCTGTGGAAAACAGCACACAGCCCATCTGCCATTATTTCTAATAATTTACAGGCCATTTGCTAATTCCTAAGGTTTGTTTTGGAGCCCATATTCTTTTTCTTAGCATTAAAACCCATATTGTGGCCATGGTTAAAAAATTATACAAAATTTTGCATATTTCGGTTCGGTCCGAACTATTTTTAATCCCGAAATTTCGAGTCACATTCAAACTGATTTAAAAAATATATATATCAATATAAAATCCAACAAATTGTCCACGCATAAAAATCAATGCAATTTATAATCTCAAAATGAAAAAAAAAGAAATTTGAAACTAATTGCCGGTTTGATGTGTTTTAATGTGTACAGCCCATTTCACATTGCTGATAGGCCATTTTCTCGGCCAGCCGAATGAAGCTCTCCTCGTCTTGAAATATTTGCAGCCCAAAAGGCCTGACAAAGGGACTTACTTGACAAATCACATAAAAACAGGGCTAGCCATTTTAAGAAAGAAAAAAACTACTGGGCTGGTCTGTGGTAAACATAAAAGAAAAGGTTGTCTAGACAGGCCAGAGTGCCCCGCACAGCCCAGTTGACACCCTGCTTTCGTCTCAAAAACAAATTAGATAAATGCCACTCCAATTATGGTGATTCAGAAAAATGCCACTGCAATTACCAAACTTTGAAAAATGCCACTGCAATTTTTGCAAACTTTGAAAAACGCCACTCCAGACTTCAAAAAATGCAACTAGAAATGGCATGAAATGGCATTTTCAAAGTTTGGAAATTGCAGTGGCATTTCTCGGAATCACCAGATTTGGAGTGGCATTTATCAAATTAACCCAAAACAAAAATAATTGGGCGAGCTGCTGGGTCCCTGGTGTCAGCCGCTCGTTGTGCAATTCTCTCATTTATTGACTATGTTGACAATGGCATGGGACCCAGATGTCAGTAATCCATTAGGAGGAGCCATTTTTTTATTGGCTTGAAATAAGGAGGCACTTGCTTGCATACTGCCATGACCTTGGTGGGTCCCTGTTGTCATCCTCTCCACGTACAATCATCTCCTGATTGTGTACGCGTCAACCTGGTAGGCCCACAAGTCAGTGTCGTGGTTCTAAGGCTGACAGTAGAATGGGGGGTATGTATGAGGAGGCAAGATCTCAGCTATGGCGAAGTTGTACACACAAGATTTACGAGTTCAGGCCCTTCACGGTGGAAGTAATAGCCCTACGTCTCGGTTCCCAGAGGCGGTCGACTGGATTATATGTGTGTGGAGTTACAGGGGGTGCGAACCCTTGTCCTGAGGAGGGGGTGGCTTATATAGAGTTCGCCAGGCCCCTCCCGCCCTCAGTTACATAGGGTTTAAGGTACATAAAGGTGGGGCGTTTCTGGTAACGCCAATAGTAAAGTGATATAAATGACCATTAAGTCTACAGAGGAAACGTCCGACCATTGTTGTGCAGGGTGACTTTAGACCTTCTGTCCGTCGAGTGTTTTCTGCGTTGGTCAAATGACATTGGTTCTTCCGAGTGGAATGCTTCTGGTCGAGTGGATGATGCTATCCCTTGAATACTTCTGACTTTAGGGTGATGTCCTAGGGGAGGGTGTCTAGGTCAGGCCTATGAACCTACCCTAGGTACATAAATTCATCATTAGCTCCCAAATGGTTCAGGGTTCGAGTGGAGAAGGAGTTGAAAATACTTCCGACTCAATTTTCACGCTTCGGAAGCATCTTGCTGGGATCAATGAACGACACGGTGACTGCAACTTCTTTTTCAATCGCCTTGATCCATTCTTAGTTTGCTGAGTGAACTTTTACTGAAAAGCTTCGAGTGTTGGTATGGAAAAAAGATCTCCGGACTGACAGGTTGCTCTGCTGCTAGCGGATCTTGCAGGATTCGAATTTTCGGGAAGCGCGCGGTGCGGAGGAGGCCATGGTAATCGGAGAAGATTAGGCAGGAACGCCTCGATATCTGTGCCACCTTTTTTGCCATGTACAGCGCGCATGACTGTTGCGGGATTTGACAGGATTGCCCACGCCCAGCCGTCAGTCACTCGGAAACAATTCCATATAAGGTGCCGGGTAGGGGAATTTTGAACAGTGCACCCCAATTGCTCTTTCTTCTCCCTCTGCTTCTCTACCGCAGCCGCTTCTGCTCATGACGCCGCCATCCGCTTGTGCGCCTCTTGCTGTGATGGCGAAGGACAAGACGGCGGAGCTAGAGCACGCGAAGAGGGGGCCGGCGAAGGGGAAGGGGAAGAAGACCGGCCGGAGCGGGTCATCGTCGAGATCCGGCTTGCCATGCGGCTGGGTTCAGGGAGACTGGATTGAGTCCACAATCGAGCTGGATGACCTGCGGGATCTGGCCGAGAGCGGGCTGATCGAGCACGGTTCTTGGAGGCTCCCGGGAGACGAAACGGAGCCACAGCCTCAGGAGGATGAGTGCGTCTTGCTCGCCACCGACGTCGACCGCGGTTTCTCCTTGACCCCGCATCAATTTTTTCATGCTTTTCTGAACTTCTTCGGAGCTCAACTTCACCATTTCTCTACCAACACTATCACCTACCTTGCTGCCTTTGTCTCTCTATGCGAGAACTGCTTGGGTTGTTGACCGCACTGGGGTCTATTTAAGCACATCTTCACATGTCGCTCGCAGACCATGAAAAAGGCTAGCCCGAGTGACGAGAAAACCCAGGTGATCCAGATGTGTGGGGGCTTAGGTATCCAGATGAGGGGGAAGAGCGCTTTTCCTGCAATGACTCTCCCTGACTCGGGTAGAGGGTGGCAGTCGACTTGGTTTTATTACAAAGACAAGCGGACTCCTGGCCACTCGACCGGTCTCCCTCCTTTTTCCTTGGCGCGAGTCCAGAAACCCACCACATTGAAAGTGACTCCAGCAGAGAAGGTGGAGGTGGCCATGTTGATGGAGCGAGTAGTTCAGCGGATTCATGAAGGTGTGACTGGAATGGATTTGCTCGAGGTATTTCTCAGTCAGCGTATCCAGCCCCTCTAGGCTCGTGATCACTCGATGTGGATGTACTCGAGAATTGAAGATTCCACTCGGATCCACCCAGAGGACGTCGATGAGAAGACGGTGGCGCAGTGGGTGCAAGGAATCATAGGAAACAAGGACAACCCCAGGTGGTCCCAAAGAGTTCTTCCATTCGACACCAACAACCAACCAGACAAGGTTCATTCTTTACTTCCGAGTGTTTTTCATCCTGACTAGCAATTGTTTACTGAGTCGACCATCCTTTGTTCACCTCTTTTGCTTCGCAGATCTATACAGATACATACTCCATGCCGAAAGGAGAGCAAGAGCAGTACCATGAAGGAGAAGAAAGCTGAGGCGAAAGTATGGATTGGCAGTCTGACGGAGGCGAAGAGGACGAGGAAAGCGAGGACTCGAGCAGTGGCGAAGCAGTCAAGTCACCTCCTCGCAATGAAAGGAGTTCCAAGAATAAGCACGACCCAGCAAGTGTCCGAGGCAAAGTAGCTCTGTCGACTAGACAGACTTCCAAGTTTCCTCGGACCTCTTCCCCTGTGCCGAGTGAAAAGGCTTCAAAGCAGCCCAAAGTTGCAGCATCGAAGTCTCGGAAGGCCCTGCCCAAGATCAAGATCGATGTTCCTGTTGCTTCTGCGTAAGTGTTTTGTCCTCATTTTTTGCTCAAGTACCTGTGCTGTCAACTCTCTTCTTGATTTAACCGAGTGGATCTTGAAACCTGTAGTGTTGCTACCTCTGGGACTTCTTCTTACAAAGACGGTGACGAGGAAATGGGAGACGCGGTCACTTCCAACCCAGGTATGACTTTTGCAATCTTGTCTTCGCTTTCTCAATTGCTTTGTTGGTCGACTGAATTCTAGCGATTGATTCTCTTGCAGCTCCTCCCAATGTCATTGATCTCCCAGACGATGACGAGGATGAACCGCTGAGGCCTATGGGAAGGAGAGGCAGGAAGACATCGACTGGCAAGGTGCCTCAGTCGACACCAGTGACGGAGCCGGTGATCCAGGAGGCCGGTGATGCCAATCGGGCTTCTGTGACTTTCGCTGTACCATTGTCGAGTGCTCAGCCTTCAGCGTCGACTGCACAGACTCCAGCCGATCCATCTTCACTCTTCGCTGCACATCACATCCCAGAGGACCAAGTGGGTGCTGCCAAGGAGGCTATACGCCAAGCGGGCATCATGATGGAGCGGATGAAGGTGGTCCGAGAGGCCAGCCAAGCTGCTTACGATGCCAACTCAGCACTTAGAGCAACGTCCAGGTTGGTTGATTACCGACTGACCCTTTAGCTTGTCGCTTGCTCTATTAGGATATGCTACCTGAAAACTTTCCTCGAGGGATCTTTCCATCAGTCTGTGTTTTGCGTTTGTACACCCACTGGTTGTTTTGACTTGCCACTGAGTAAATTTGTATCTTGAGTTGACTAAGTTGTGTCGATTGAGTCTTTGAACTAGTGGGGGCACGCTGAGTGCACCCACTGGGTGTAGTCCCCAAGACCATGGTTGACTGCGGGCAGTTGACTGTGGTCTGAGAATCGGAATTTTTCTCACTCAGCCTGGACGAACCATGTCGAGTGGAACTTGAACTAGTGGGGGCACGCTAAGTGCACCCACTGGGTGTAGTCCCCAAGACCGTGGTCGACTGCGGGCAGTCGACTATGGTCTGAGAACAACCCCTTTTTTACAATCAGCCTGGACAGACCATGTCGAGTGGAAACTGGACTAGTGGGGCACGCTAAGTGCACCCACCGGGTGTAGTCCCCGAGACTACTGTTGGATGTTTTATTCGGCAGTAGCCTTAGAACATGTTGAATTTATCACTCTATTGCTCTGAAGTAGCCAACCTTTCCATCTGTCGACTGACCATCCTTTCATTACAGAAATCCTGCAAATTTGGAGCACGTTTTGCTGACCTGGACCAGAAGTAGATTCAGCTCAACCTCGATATGGAGCTAGCCAAGACAAATTTGCAGAAGACCAAGGATGAAGCCGTTGGTACGAAAAACTTGTCGACTGATCTGTTCCTGAACCCGATGTTATTTTGCTTTTTCTGAACCGAGCATTATTTCTTTCAGAAACACTGAACCAAGCTCTGGCATAGAAGGATCTGGACCTTGCAGCCGCGCGGAAAGCAGCCGAAGAGAAAACTGCACTCGCTGACCAGAAGCTAGCTTCAGTCGGCAAACTGGAGGAAGAGAATGCCAAGCTGAAAACTGCTCTAGATGAAGCCAACAAGGAGGCGACTTGTCTGAAGAAGGACAAGAGCAAATATGGAAGGCATTGCTCCCAAGCGGGACGATCTGGAGAACTATCTGGGAGGGCTTGCCAAGAAGCTGTTCATCATGCTTGAAGGTGCTTTCCTTTGTCCGACTGGCTTGTTGCTGTCGACTCAATATATAACCATTGACTCATTGTTGCATTGTGTGTGCAGAATTTTGCCAGAACTTCAAGGAAGAAACTGGGCGAGTTGAGACAAGCTTGGACCCCATCCTCTCTCCTGTGAAGGATGAAGCTGCCATGAACGTGCTCCAACTGGAATCCCATGTCGCTGGTGTTGTCGACTACCTTGCTCATTTGAAGGTCGCGGTATCGCGCATCGACACAGCACTCTGGCCAGGGGCGATGCTTCAGAATGACCTCAAGTCTTTGATGACTCGACTCAGTGAGATCCCTGGTTGAGTGAAAGAATGGAAGAAATCTTCTGCCTGATGCGGTGCTGACGTGGCTCTGTCGCTTCTTCGTGTCCACTGCATGGAAGCCCAAGAAGAGAAGCTGGCGGCGATCAAGCTTGCCAATACCAAAATGCCCGACTTCCAATCCTTCATGGAAACATTCATTGCTGCTGCCACTCGGATTGCTGACGGAATTGATCTGGATGAGTTCGTCGAGCCTGCTAGCCCTCCTCCTGCGGAGTGAACAAACTTTATGCCTCACCTTAAATTTGCCTCGGAATGCCGAGTGATTTTGTAACCGTTAAACTCCTTCGGGCCTGACTCCCGAGTACTTTAATCCGTGGTCTGGAACCGTAGGATTTGTCTGAACTTGGTTTATCTCTGAATATGCTTATGTTTGTCTTCGAGTGGAACTTGCCCTTCACTCAGAATAGTCTTTGTACTTGTGATGTAGCTCTGAGGACAAGGTCGTAGTCGACCTGCACCTCGTCGTCCTTGCGGATCAGGATGGACCGCACATTGTACTTATGGCGCAGCTCTGAGGAGAAGGTCGCAGTCGACCTACACCTCGTCGTCCTTGCGGATCAGGATGGAGCGCACATTGTACTTATGGCGCAGCTCCGAGGAGAAGGTCGCAGTCGACCTGCACCTCGTCGCCCTTGCGGATCAGGATGGAGCGCACATTGTACTTATGGCGCCGCTCTGAGGAGAATGTCGCAGTCGACCTGCACCTCGTCGCCCTTGCGGATCAGGATGGAGCGTTGTCGGCGTTCTGGGAACGGGGGTCCCCAGACTTGCCCGCTTGCGGCCCACGGCGTGGCCAGGCCAGCGGGCGGTACGGCCCATCTTCATCGACAAGACGTCCAAGACCCTCGCGAGGGGCCAAGCTTTGCGAGGCGAACGACGCAAGACCTCCTCAGGAGTGGCCTAGTCAGGCAGGCTCACGAGGAGTGGAGATATCAAGGCGGGGCGAACCTCACGAGGCTCTCATGACGTGAGCCATGACGATCGGCACCAGCGGGTGCCAGCGCGTGCAGCGTCCTTGTTTCCTCTTTGGTGCTAAGGAGGCCAGTGCAGGCGAGGAGTACCGAGGCATTAGGCAAAGGTTGCCTTATCGGTGCAACGAGACCAAGACCAGGAGGACGGCAAGACGGATGTCATCGTGGAGCCCAAGACGGCATCACCACCAGAGCCTTTTGCAGGCGAGGACCGCTTTTGTCAGGATAGCTTGTACTAGCTGTCCTGCTATTGTTGGCTCCCTTCCCGCTCAATATTTGGGGAGAGGACCAGGGCCTATATAACTAGAGCTAGCCACCATGGTAGGGGCATCTGCGCTGATCTGATCTGAGCTCGATCCAATCTGATCGAGAGCCTACCCTAGCCACAAGAACACCACAACCACAGGAGGCTGTTCTTCCACTTGTACTGTTCTTCATCGGCCCAAGAGGCAATCCACCACCACCACACTGGAGTAGGGTATTACACCATCACGGTGGCCTGAATCAGTCTAAATCTCGTGTCTTTCTGTGTTGCGAGTTCGTCGAGTTCGTCCGCGAGATCCTAGCGAGCTAGGGCGTAGATCGGTAGGAGGGAAAGACTTCGCGCGCACCCCAGAGTTCGAACCTTAAGGGTTTGTAGGAACCCCACATCCGACATTTGGCGCACCAGGTAGGGGGTGCGCCGTAGCCCCTCTCCACCAGCCTACGCCCCGCGCCGCCGCACTTCGCCTCCATGGTAGGTGCCCCGCCATCCACCTCCACAACCGACATCGACAGCGGAGCATCTGGGTCCCCATACCCTGGCACCCGCCCTACAGCGGGTGCGATGGCCGACCAAGTTCAAGCCAGAGATGCTGCCGCGTTACGACGGCGCGGCAGACCCATCGCCATTCCTGTTGGCATACGAGGAGGCTGTCCTCAAGGCCGGAGGCGACGACAAGATCATGGCCAACTGGTTCCCCATGGCCCTCGCCGGCGAGCCGCGCGCCTGGCTGCTCAACCTCCCGGGATCCACGGTGGCCTCCTGGGGGGAACTCCGTGACCTCTTCACCGCTCGCTACGCGGTGCCGGAGCACCACACAGTCGCGGCCCTGCTGGGCGGCTCTCAAGCACCGCCTTCATACCGCTACGTCAAGCCGTTCCTCCGCCAGATCGGGGCCACCTCCAAGCGCCCAGGGGCTCCGCCGGGTTGGGCTGCGCCAGAGGCCGACCTCACCTTCGGCTCGGTAGACCACCCCGACTCCACCGCTGGCTCCGGCATGCTCTCAATGCTCTGCATGCCCACCATCTGCAACGTGGCCATTACCAAGACCCTCATCGACGGTGGTGCCGGCCTCAACTTGCTCTCCGTAGAAGCCTTCAGCCTTCTTCACGTGCCGCTCGAGCGGCTCAGCCTCAGCAAGCCCTTCTCGGGAGTGGGTGGTGGTGCTGCCCACTCTCTGGGGCAGATCCGCCTCCCTGTCACCTTTGGCACCCGCGACAACTACCGCACCGAGCTGGTGGACTTCGACATCGCCCGCATCGGCCTCCCGTACAACGCCATCCTTGGGTACCCAGCTCTTGCTCAGTTCATGGCGGCGACTCACCCGGCCTACAACCTCATGAAGATGCCAGGGAGCAAGGGCGTCCTCACGATCAAGGGGGACACTAAGGAGGCCGTGACGGCACTCAGGCTCGCCTTCAAGACCGGGGCAGCAGCACAGCCCGCCGACGCCGGTACCCCCGAGGCCAAGGAGGTCGCGCCTACCAAGATGAAGCAGCTGTTCACCCAAGACAAGGCGGAAACCAAGTAGGTGCCGGTCAATGAGGACGGGTCTTCAGGAGCCACCTTTACCATAGGAGCCAGCCTTGACCCGGGACAAGAAGAAGCCTTGGTGAGGTTCTTGCGCGCGAACAAGGAGATATTCGCGTGGGAGCCCAATCAGCTGGTAGGGGTCCCAAGGTAGGTGATTCAGCATCATCTGAGGGTATGCCCCAACGTACGCCCCGTGAAGCAGCGAGCGAGACGGCAGTCCATTGAGAACCAGGCCTTCATCGTCCAGGAGACACGCAAGCTGGAGGCAGCAGGTGCCATTCGCGAAGTTCGATATCTCGAAAGGCTGGCGAACCCTGTCGTAGTGCCGAAGAAAGGCCGGAAGGAACGGATGTGCGTAGATTTCACCAACCTTAACAAAGCCCGCCCCCAAGATCCGTTCCCGCTCCTGCGCATCGACCAGATTGTCGACTCCACCGCCGAGTGCAACCTGTTGTGCTTCCTGGATGCATTCTCAGGGTATCATTAGATCAAGATGGCGGTGGAAGATGTGGAGAAGACAGCCTTCCTGACACCATGTGGGGTGTACTGCTACACCTGCATGCCCTTCGGGCTGCGCAACGCGGGCGCGAGCTTTCAGCCGCTGATGCACATCGCCCTGGGGCGGCAGCTCGGGAGAAACACAGAGGCCTATGTCGACGACATAGTGGTAAAGTCTCGCGAGGCGAGAACATTGATTCAGGACTTGGAGGAGACCTTCGAGAGCCTGCGCCAAGTGAACTTGAGGCTTAACCCGAAGAAGTGCGTGTTCGGCGTCCCCTCCGGCAAGCTGCTCGGATTCCTCGTTCCCCATAGAGGGATTGAGGAAAACCCGGAGAAGATCAAGGCCATCAAGGACATGAGCCCACCACAAACCCTCAAAGAGATGCAGAAGCTAGCAGGGCGGGTGACCGCATTAGGGCGTTTCATCTCCAAACTGGGAGAGCGCGCCTTACCCTTCTTCAAGCTCATGAAGAAGAAGGGTCCGTTCGAGTGGACCCCAGAGTCCGACCAGGCCTTCCAAGACCTCAAGAAATACCTTACCAGCCCTCTGGTGATGGTGGCACCACGGCCTCTCGAGCCCCTAGTACTCTACCTTGCCGCCACCCCGTACTCCGCCAGCGCGGCGCTGGTGGCGGTTCGGGAGGATTGCCAAGCCAAGGGCACGCTGCGCCAAGCCGGAGCCAAAGTGGTGCAGAGTCAGGAAGGCGCAGCAAAGGCCTCAGCGGCAGAAGACCAAGCTCGGCAGGACAACATCGCAGAAACTCTTGAGGGCGGTCCTGTCTCAAGAACCCCCCCCCCCCTTAGGAGATGCCCAATCTCCGCAGGACCCGGGCCTCAACAGTATGCCAGCTCTCGTCGAACACCCAGTGTACATCGTCAGCACCGTGCTGCGGGACGCGAGGGCACGCTACCCCATGCCTCAGAAGCTCCTGCTCGCACTCTTGGTGGCCTCACGTAAGCTGCGACACTACTTCCAGGGCCACCCCATGAAGGTCGCCTCAGCCTACCCGTTGGAGAGGGTGCTCAGGAGCCCCAACTCGGCTGGAAGGGTCGCTGAGTGGAACATCGAGCTGCAAGCATTCCAGTTGGAGTTCAGCACTACCAGGGTCATCAAAGGGGCCGCGCTCGCTGATTTTGTGGCAGAATGAACGGATGCCCCGACGCTTGAAGAAGGCAAAGACCGATACACTTCACCAGGGAGCGGGGCTCCAGACGGCTGGGTCATGTATTTCGATGGCGCCTTCGCGCACCAGGGCGTGGGGCTGGAGCAGTGCTCATTTCGCCCACTCAGGACAAGCTTTACTACGCCGTGCAACTCTGCTTCCAGCACGGCGAGAAGGTCTCCAGCAATATCGCAGAATACGAAGGCCTCATAGCTGGCCTGAAGGCTGCGGCGGCTATAGGGGTGAAGCGCCTTACCGCCAGAGGCAACTCGCAACTCCTCGTCAACTTCTCCAACAAGGTATACGAGCCAAAGGACGAGCACATGGAGGCATACCTCGCGGAGGTGCGTAAGATGGGGAAGCAGTTCTCGGGCCTGGAGCTGCAGCGCGTGCCCCGGGGCACTAACAAGGAAGCCGACGACATCGCCAGAAGGGCATCCAAGTGGCAGCCGCAAGAACCCGGCGTCTTTCAGGAGCGGCTCTTCAGGCCATCGGCTACGCCGCCACTTTCAAGAACGACTCATCCTCGGGAGGAGCTCCCACAGCCGCCAGCCACGGGAGCCCCAGCCTGTGGCCCGACCTTAGGAGCTCGACTGCTCTTGGCGCTTGAGCCCCAGGAGGAATGCTGGACCAAGGAATTCAAGGAGTACCTGACGCACGGGACGTTGCCGGAGAAGGAAGAGGACGCGGAGCTCGTGGCCCGGCAAGCCACGACATACTGTATCCAAGACGGCGATTTGTACAGGAAACGACCGAACGATGTCATGCTGCGCTGCATCTCCAGTGATCAAGGAAGGGAGTTGCTGACTGACATACACGGCGGGGACTGCGGACACCACTCGTCGTCATAGACCCTCATCGACAAGGTGTTCCGTAGTGGATTCTACTGGCCTACAGCACTCAACGACGCAGCCGAGCTGGTGAAGTCCTGCGAAGCTTGCCAATTCCACGCCAAGCAAATCCATCAGCCAGCTCAAGGCCTCCAAACCATTCTGCTCACGTGGCCGTTCGCGGTCTGGGGGCTGGACATCTTAGGCCCGTTCCTATGGGCGCCAGGGGGCTACCGCTATCTCTACATTGCCATTGACAAGTTCACCAAGTGGGCGGAAGTGGAAGCCGTCCGTACCATCCCGGCCGGCTCTGCTGTCAAGTTCATCAAGGGCCTCGTGAGCTGCTTCGGGGTCCCCAACCGCATCATCACACATAACAGCTTGCAGTTTACTAGTAACCTCTTCAAAACCTACTGTGCTAACCTTGGAACGCAGATCTGCTACGCCTCGGTGGCCCACCCCAGGAGTAATGGTCAGGCCGAACGCGCTAACGCGGAGGTCCTGAGGGGACTCAAGACCAGGACCTTCAAGAAGAAGCTGGAGGCCTGTAGCAGGGGCTGGCACGACGAGCTCCAGTCCGTGCTGTGGTCCATCCGCACCACCGCCACCAAGACAACGGGCGAGACTCCATTCTTCCTCATCTACGGAGATGAAGTAGTCCTTCCTCACGAGGTCAAGCATCGCTCCGCACGGGTCCTGGCGTTCGACGAAACGCAGCAGGACGCCACGCGGGGGATGGATCTCGTGCTGGGGGAGGAACGTCGTCGCGAAGCTGCACTGAGGGCGGCAGGGTACAAGCAAGCACTGTGGCGATACCACTGCCGCAACATCCGCTCCAGGACACTCGAGATGGGTGACCTAGTCCTGGGGCGGGTCCCCTCTCCAGGGAAGGGCTGCATAAGCTTTCACCAATGTGGGAGGGCCCGTTCAAGGTCGTCCACATCTCCAGGCCTGGCGCCGTGCGCCTGGAGACACAAGACGGGATACCTATCCAAAACACCTGGAACATCTAGCACCTCCGGAAGTTCTACCCTTAAAGCAAGGCCCAGATCCTGTGAAGAAAGGCCTAGAGCCTGTGAAGAAGGCCCGGTGCCTGTGAAGAATCGCCGCCCGTGACACTCTCACATAATAATGAGTTGGGGCTTTACACGCCCCGGAGTCTCAGTAGCGCCGGCCTCAAGCCCTGGGGCTCCCGCCCATGCCTAGTGGCGGCACTTAGCTCCGCGCTGGTGAGAAGACTTGAAGACTAGATTAGGTGCCGGACGCGGCTTTTCATTTGCTTTCTATGGTTGGCTCGCTTTTCCTTAATCGAAGTTTGCTTTTTGCGTTCCTTACTGATTTGATTCCCTCGCCTCTCACCGTATTTTTTGGCTCTGGTTTGCTCATGTTCTCTCTCTCGCATACCTCGCGAGGGGGCTAGGCAGGTGCCCTCACGAGAATTTTTTCCCTCTCTGCCTTCTCGCGAGCCACCCTCTTTCGAGCCCAAAAGCTGGCGCACCTCTCCTAATCCGTGCCCCTCGGGTACCGCGATACAAAGCGCCAGGTGAAGGCATGGGTGAACGACAAACCTTTTAACGCACTTCCTAACGAATTTTTGTAGTTCCTGAGCGAATGCAGGCCACCAAGGCAAGATGGACACGAGGAAACAAACACCTCATGAGGAAGAGGGCGTCCTGAATATACCGAGTTAAGTTATCTTTGCGCAAAATAACGACACGGCACGGAAACAACACGCATAGTGCAATAACCAAGGAACCATAGTTCGGTACACGCCCCCTGGGCCCATACTGGTTTCATTCTTGATGCAGGAAAAAGAGTAAAACAAAAGTGGTGTTGCAGTGACCCGCGGAGGCAGGCCCCTAGCGCCACCCCGAGCCTAGCCAGACACTTCCTCGTGCTTCACGGAGGCGCGGCGACGAGGTGACCCGCTGCCGCCTTCAAGGCGGGCGCGGCGGCGCGGCGGCTGGTCGTAGCCACCACTGCTGGAGCTGTCGCCGGAGGAAGAGCCGCCGTAGCTGGACGAGACACGGTCGCCGCCGAGGCCAGGCTCGCCCTCATCCTCGTCGCGACCGTCACCAAGGCCGAGCACCTCCTCGCCGTCGTTCTCCTCGGGGCAGCACCCGGCGCGGCAACCATCTTCCCCAAAGACCCTCACATAGAGGGTCGATCCACCATCGTACTTGAAGTGGAGAGTGCACCGCCTTCCCAGGCCGCGCGCGCGGGCGAATGTCTACCAGCCACGGGCCAGGGCTATGTTGCCCGCGGCGGAAGTCTCGACCGCGACCCAAGAGGTCTTGCTGCAGCAACCATCCGCCTGCAACCAGAGTCCGCCTGGACCAGAGGCTGGCAGTTCGCCGATGAAGAAGCGCGGAAGTTGGAGCCAGTTGCCGGCCGGGTTCTCTGACTAGACGACAAACTCCGGCGACACCTCCGCTGAGTGGAAGCGTGGACGGGGGGGGGGGGCGCACCACCATAGCACGCCTCCCCTCGTCAACTAGACCGCCATGGCTGGGACGACCCCCTCCACGTGCCGCGGCGCCGCCACGACAGTGGGCAACGGCGGGGGTCGCGGCGTGCTCGCGTGGACGGCTGTAACGCCCACGATGCGGTTATATCTCCCACGTGTCGAGGCACGACTTAGAGGCATAACGGCATTGTGGTTGTTACAAGTTGGTAATCAGAGCCATCCCCGACTTAGGAGCCCCCTGCTTGATCGAATCGCTGGTGTTGTTGAGTCTAGAACAAAAATGTTTTGAGTCTTAGGATTATATATATCGGAGAGTAGGATTCTTTTTACTCCTGAGTCCCTTCGTCGCTCTGGTGAGGCCTCCTGATGTAGAAGTTTTGACTCTTCTCTCCTCAAATTTCAGTAAAAAAAATTTAGGATCACGCGGGTATCTTAGAATCATTCCGATGGTTTTGTGACGAGAACATTGTTCTTGGTGCCTCCTGACATTTAGGGGTTGTGGCAGTTTCCCGGGGAGTTGAGCTCCGAGGTGTTGTCGTCACAATTTTATCGTTGCAGTTCTGGAATACCTGAGTTTCGCCGACATTGAAAATCTCTTTTATGTAGTTGTTGTTGAGATCACCTCGACGCCACCCAGTACTGGGGCGGGAGTTTGGGAGTATTGCCATAACTCGTATAACGGATGCTTTTCGAAGGTTGAGGTAAATGATTTCCGAAGGTTTCTTGGTTATGTGTTGAAGGATTGATACAGCTGGATCTAGGTATTGTTAGTTTGGGTGAGATATATTGTGTCCCCTGTATCCCCAACACCAGATTGCATAACCAGAAAGTTTCGGGAGTTTATAAGTGGGATATCTTTCCAACAGACACATGATACGATATGGGATCTATCATATGTTTGTTTCCGGCTTATTCTGCAAGCCAAATCCTTTGTTTTGTTTTGTTTTGTGGTATTCGAGTTGCTTCATTGTCAAGTGTTGATTCCATACCTTATTCTAAGTGGTGTTCTCATATTTCTATGGGGATACTAATCCTTCTTGACCATCGATATTGCCATCTTAATTCTATTTCCAACCGGTGCGTTTCTCTTCGAGATGATCCCATCGTTCTTCCCATTGGGAAGATCAATTATAAATTTTCTCAATGGTGTTTATTCCATATGCCCCAAGTTGCCTTTCTTTTTCCCGCCCTCCCACCCTTTTTCTTCAAGGACTCAGATTTCTTAACCAAGTATCATTTTTGTTGATGCGAAGTCCCTTCATTCTTTTCTTTCAATATTCTTATCCGGTGATTTCCCATAAAGATGCTAAGGAAGCTTCAAGTCTATTATTCTTCGTTCTTTTCTTCTCCGGTGGACTCAAGTCAAGCTTTCGGTGTTGATCCTATCCCCTTCCCCGTTTCAAGTGCTTTCTTATGCCGGTATATCTCTTAATCATTCCCCGCTTGCCATTCAATTGTTCCGGAGTGCTGAAGATATCTCTGAAGATTCGTGTTTCCACTCCGCATCAATTCTAACTATTTTGAGGTTGTTATCTCATTCAAGCCGTTTAATTCAACCGGTGCAATCTCCCTTTCAAGTAATCATTTCAACGGTGTTTCTTTTGAGTGGGCCCTAACCCATAGGTCTTTTCCCAGGATCTTACCTGACTCTTCTAATTTTTCGGAGTTATTCTCAAATTCATTGCAATGTTTGTCGTAAGAATGAATTATCATCAGTCAAATGTCTTTCTCCAAGTTCTTTCAAATTCTTTTCATCATTGGTTCAACCTTTCTAATTTTCATTCCGGAGTGCCTCAACAATTCATGGTGGTGTTTCTCATCATCATTCTCAACATTTGAAGACCGAAGAAGAATTTCTCCTAAATCTTGGACCGTTCTCTTGAAGATTCATGGTTCTAACTTGTTCCCATCCTCTCAAATTGTTTCCAATTGCGCAATTCTTTTCTTACCCATCCGGAGCATTTCAGAGTTGTTTTCATTTCTTGATCATCCAAAGGCCATCATTTCAGAAGATTTCTTCGTTCTAAGTTTTCAACTTCGTTCTCGAATTATTCTAAATTGATGTCTCTTCGTTCATCTCAATATTCTTACCGGTGCATCGTTCAAGTGTCCTCGAGTCAGCCCATGATCTCTTTGTTCCCGGTGTTTCTTTATCTTTTCTTCATTCATTTTCAATTCTTACGGTGGTTCGTTCAAGATTTCTCTTCCTTCGTTATCATATCAATTTATTCGTTGTTTCAATCCTACCGGTGGTTTGTTAAATCTTTTCCCAAGTTTGCGCTATGTCTATCCTTAATCCCTCAAGAAGAAAAAGTGGTATGCCAAATCCGTTGCTTGTCATCAATTTATATTGGTGAAGGATACGCATAACATAATTATTTTTATTGTTTCATCCTGGTGATCTAGTTTCTTCTTTCCAGAGTTTTCATCATATCACATTCTTGGTTCGAGATGCTTCATCTTTTCTTTTCCGGAGTTCCAAGTTTTTTCTGCATTATATCGCCGCGAAGCTCCATCTAAATCATTGCAGGGCTTCACCTTGTGTTTTTAACTTCTCTTTCTTTTTATCATCTTTTCATTACTGGAGTTCTTCATGGAGGCTCTACATGGTGGTTCATCAAAGATTCTTTTCATTCTTCAATTGTTCTTCAAGATTTCTCTCAAAGTTATGATCCGTCAAGTTTACTCCAAAATGAACATGGTGTTCAACACATGTTTTGTTTGAGGAGTTCAAGCATTCTTCATCTTGCATTCCGAAGTGCAATTCTTTCTACCTTATCTCTTGAGATGGTGTTATGTCACTCTTGGCAATTTCTCCTCGTGTTTCATGATTCACAAGTCGTCAGGAATGAGATATTTAAATCCATCATTTTCTGTTCGTTCAAGAGATCTTTTCAACCAATCAATCTCTTTGTTGGAGTTATCTTGGTATAGATTTCACTTAAAGCCTTCTCGAAGGAATGTTGCTAATTGGGGTGTCTATCAATGGTCCTAGTTTTCTCCTATCCTCTCAGCGAGAGAAGTTTTCATCTCTTCGTTGATCTCAAGCAAGCAATCGGTTCCGTTAGTGGCGGGTTGTCACCTCATAATTTTGAGATGTGTTCCATAAGCCCACAACAAGCTTGTTCTTTTCGTTGTTGTTTTCCCAACAACTCTATTATAACCTTCTTGGAAGGATGCTTTCCAAGCTCATTTGTGGCAGAAGTTGTCATTTTCTTGTCCATTCTTTATTCGAAGGATCTATCTTCTATTATTTATTTCTTCCGGAGGCATTGTGATGTTGCTCTCTTCACTCATCTTCTCGGTTTGTGAGGACCATGTTCTTTTCGTGCTTATCCATTTCCAACCGGAGTGTCGTGCCCTCTTTTCAAGTTCTTCCCATTCTGTCAAGTTTTGCCTCCCTTCTCAACTGGAGTGCTGTCTGAAATCTTTCTGACCCATTGTGCCACTCTTTCGATAGTTCCGAAGGCAATGTGTCGTTAATTTCATCGCGTATCCTCTCATCTTGTCAAGATCATGTTCAATTCCTTCCATTCACAGTCGGAGTGCTGTCCAATTTATATCATTCTTATTCCTTCTTTATCTTGTTTTAACCGGAGTGTTGTGTCTATCGTTCCTCTTTTAACCAGAGTCTTATCCAAGTGCTTTCTTTTTGCCAAGTTCATATTCTATGCCTTCCATTTCCAACCGGAGTGTTGTCGTAATTGATCCTTACCGTTCCTTGTACATCTCATTTCAACCGGAGTGCTTGCATGTACTTCTTGTCCATTGTAACCCTTTTCTTATGTCTTTCAACCTACAAGGTTCCCGTAATGTTCCTTGTTCCTCTTTCCTAACGGATTGTTTTCAACTTCGTTCATCTTCGTTGTATTCTCTCTTTTAATTCGTTCAATCTCTCAAGGTTCGTGGTTTCACTCGTTTGTCAAAGAAGCAACTTTGTTTTACCTCTTCCTCTTTCGTTTCTCTCCGGTGCCATCCTAGATCTCGGGACGAGATCCTCTCGTAGTGGTGGAGTGTTGTGAAGCCCCAAGACCGATGCTCCAGACGGCTTCCATGTTTTTTTCGTTATCGTTGTGTGTATTTATTTGTTTGTTTCATTTCATCATGGCATCATCCGCGTTGCATCGGCACCTCGTTGCCGTCATTGTTTTTAAAACTTGCATCCGCTCGTAGTTGCCGTGTCCCCCTGCTTTCGTTGACCGTTCCGAGTCAAACCTTGTTATTCGTTTGTCCGCTTGCCTAAAGCGGAGTCTCTTTGTACAGTGCACAACCCACACTCTTTGCTGCCTTGTCCAAAAACTTCCCCGAACAGCACGGTCATGACAAGTGGGTCCAGAACAATCCCGAGTTATCCTAAACATCATCCGTTCTTTGTTTAGACCACCCGAAGCCGTCCGACAAAAATCTAGGGGCTAATCCCCTCTCATATTAGCCACCTACTATATATAGTGGGCAGCCCCTAACCAAATCAGACCAAACCCTAAATTTTAGGGAGATGTCCCATCCATCAATCCCCATGCCGCCGCCACCTTCTCCACCTTCCTCGTTTTCCCCATCGAGCCAACCACCAGCCAGATCCATCCATCCCGCAGCCACCCCGCGCGCCTGCAGTTCGTCTGCCCGAGACCCCGAGCAGGAGCGCTCGGCTCCGTCTCCTCCGCCCGCTGGCCGCACCTCACCTCCTCCCGTGCGCCTCCATCTCGCGCAGCCAGCCGTGCCTCCCCGCCGGCGATGAGCAGCAGCACCCGAGCCCTGTGTCATGCTCCTCCTCGCCTCGCCGTTCGAAGACCAGCGCCGCCGCCGACAACCACCAGGGCTTCGACGCGTCGCCATGGTCTTCATTGCCGCGACGCCGAGCTCGTCTCCGCCCTGTTCCTGGACGGACCCGCCCTCCGGCCTCGCCTTCTGCCGCTAAAGACCCGCGCTGGGGTCTGCTTCGCAGCGCCGCCTCGCAGGCCCTCTGCTCTCCTGCGCCTTGTCCACTCGCCGTCCTCGCGGCCCGTGGGCCTCCCTGCCCGACGCCATGGATGGTCGCCGCCTCGCAGGCCCTCTGCTCTCCTGCGCCTTGTCCACTCGCCGTCCTCGCCGCCCGTGGGCCTCCCTGCCCGACGCCATGGATGGCCGCCGCCCCGCTGCTCCGAGACCCAAGTCCTGTCGATCTGTAGCCCGAGCTCGCGCCTGTCCTCGCCGGAGTCCTTCTCCTCGCCATCGCCTTGCTCTGCCCTCGCCGTCGTCCCGCCGGTGAGCAGCACCAGCATGTCGTCCTCGCCGCACCTGCTCCCTTCCCCTTTCTCTTCTTTGCTGAAGCTTCCGCGTTCTCACACGACTCTCTCTCTCTCGATGTCCTCTGTTATAGCTCCCGGATCCGCACCTTCCTCCGTTCCCTGCACCGCCGCGTCGCCGGAGCAGGAGCTCCATCCGTTGCCGCGCCCTGCATCGCCTGAAGCCGCCCCGCGTCTCGCCTCCTCTCTCTAGTTCCTCTGCATCGAGCGAGGCCAGGCAACCGCGCCCGCGTTGACTTCTCGTCGTGAGGCTCCAGTCGGCCTCGTCCCGATCTCCAGCGCCCCGCTTGGGCCTCCTCTACAAGGCGCCAAGGCCCAGCTCCCTGGAGCCAATGTGAGCAGCCACCAGCCCCTCCAGATTCGGCCTGTAGACCTTTTTTTTCCCGTGCTGCGATTTTAGGATTATTCCAGGAATTACAGTTTTACAGGAAAACCCCTCATGTTCATGCACCTAATAACTAATTAACCGTGCATCACATGTAAATAATTTATATATGTAAAATGCTTAGAATTTTGTGTAGATTAATAATTTGCAACTCTCATCCATGTTTAAAATGCTTAAAATGCTGTTTGTTTAATTTTGCATAAATACCATGCTAAAATGCTTTATTTCATAACTAATTAACCGTAGCTCCGAATTTAATAAACTTGATATGTAAATGGGGTAGAAAAATGCATAGATTAACATGGTGCACTTTATTTTGCTGTTTAACAACATTAAAATTGTGTTTAGGGCAGAACAGTACCAAATCTAAAATATGCACATGAGGATTTTCCGGAATTGTTGTTTGTTGTTCCGGCCTCATTTAAACTTGCCTAAAAAGTTAGTTTATTTATGCTTCACCCTCTTGCCATGTTTATCAACATTTAACTTTGTTGGGTACATAAACGAGAGAGAACTAAATAACTTGAATGTGGTGTTTTCGTCAATATGCAACTCGTTGCCTATTGAGCTCCACTTAATTTTGTAGTATTGTTTGTGCACTTTGCCATGCCATGCCTCATTAAATCGGACATGCATCATACTTGTTTGTGCATCTTGCCATGTGTATGTGGTGGTTGTTTACTATGTTGTTTTGCTTCTTTCCGTTTTGCTTCTCTCGTTAGCTTCGGTTTCGTTCCGGAGTTGTGAGGATTCGTTCGACTACGTCCATTTGTCTTCTTCATGGACTCGTTCTTCTTCCTAGCGGGATTTCAGGCAAGATGACCATACCCTCGAAATCACTTCTATCATTGCTTGCTAGTTGTTCGCTCTGTCGCTATGCTTGCGCTACCTACCACTTGTTTATCAAGCCTCCCAAATTGCCATGCCATGATAGCCTCTGACCTTTTTCACCTTTCCTAGCAAACCGTTGTTTGGCTATGTTACCGCTTCTGCTCAGCCCCTCTTATAGCGTTGCTAGTTGCAGGTGAAGATGAAGTTTGTTCCATGTTGGACCATGGATATGTTGGGATATCACAATATCTCTTATCTTAATTAATGCATCTATATACTTGGTAAAGGGTGGAAGGCTCGGCCTTATGCCTGGTGTTTTGTTCCACTCTTGCCGCCCTAGTTTCCGTCATACCGGTGTTATGTTCCTTGATTTTGCGTTCCTTACGCGCTTGGGTGATTTATGGGACCCCCTTGACAGTTCGCCTTGATTAAAACTCCTCCAGCAAGGCCCAACCTTGGTTTTAACATTTGCCACCTAAGCCTTTTTCCCTTGGGTTCTGCAGACTCAAGGGTCATCTTTATTTTAACCCCCCCGGGCCAGTGCTCCTCTGAGTGTTGGTCCAAACTAGAGCACCATGCGGGACCATCCCTTGGAAACTTGGGTTACGTCGGTACCTGTACGCTTAGCTTATCCGGTGTGCCCTGAGAACGAGATATGTGCAGCTCCTATCGGGATTTGTCGGCACAACGGGTGGTCTTGCTGGTCTTGTTTTACCATTGTCGAAATGTCTTGTAAACCGGGATTCCGAGACTGATCGGGTCTTCCCGGGAGAAGGAATATCCTTCGTTGACCTTGAGAGCTTATAATGGGCTAAGTTGGGACACCCCTACAGGGTATAAACTTTCAAGAGGCGTTCCCGTAGTTATGTGGCAGATGGGAATTTGTTAATATCTGGTTGTAGAGAACTTGACACTCGACTTAATTAAAATGCATCAACTGTGTGTGTAGCCGTGATGGTCTCTTTTCGGCGGAGTCCGGGAAGTGAACACGGCTTTTGAGTTATGTTTGACGTAAGTAGGAGTTCAGGATCACTTCTTGATCATTGCTAGCTTCACGACCGTTCCGTTGCTTCTCTTCTCGCTCTTATTTGCGTATGTTAGCCACCATATATGCTTAGTGCTTGCTGCTGCTCCACCTCACTACCTTTTCCTACCCATAAGCTTAAATAGTCTTGATCTCGCGGGTGTGAGATTGTTGAGTCCTCGTGACTCACAGATACTACCAAAACAGTTGCAGGTGTCGAGGATACCAGTGCAAGTGATGCTACCGAACTCAAGTGGGAGTTCAACGAGGAACTGGGTTGTTACTATGTTTCGTTTCCTGATGATCAGTAGTGGAGCCCAGTTGGGACGATCGGGGATCTAGCATTTGGGGTTGTCTTCTTTTCTTTTGGTTCCGTAGTCGGACCTATGTGTGTATTTTGGATGATGTATGAACTTATTTATGTATTGTGTGAAGTGGCGATTGTAAGCCAACTCTTTATCCCATTCTTGTTCATTACATGGGATTGTGTGAAGATGACCCTTCTTGCGACAAAACCACAATGCGGTTATGCCTCTAAGTCATGCCTCGACACATGGGAGATATAACCGCATCGTGGGCGTTACAACGGCCGCGCCCGCGCTTGGGCGTCGGGGAGCCGGGTCCCCCGCGAGGGGCCTTTCCCTTCTCGGGGGCAGAGAACTTTCTTCGTGGCGCCATTGGTGGCACTGCAAGCAATGGAGCGAGGAGGAAGAAGCAAGCGAGCAAGGAAGAGGTGGGCGATGGGGGTCCTGCCCCCTCCCCATTTATAGCGGAAGAAGGCCAACCGGCGCCCCCCACAATCACAAGTAATGATGGTTTTCCTTGCATGTCGCAGGGACTTGTCAAGTCGAGCAGTTGCCGAGGCAGCGTGGGGAAGTGGAGACGCCTACGTTCAATCAACCTCCACGCGTCAACCGAGGCCGCAGGCTTTTGGGGCCCGCGGCGCTCCGTGCTTGACCCTTGGCTTCGCCGCGAAGCCAAGCCCGAGCACACCTTGGGCCCGGGGGCTATTGTCGGTGTTCTTGGAACGGGGGTCCCATGACTTGCCCGCCTGCGGCCCACGGTGTGGCCAGGCCAGCGGGCGGTACGGCCCATCTTCATCGACAAGACATCCAAGACCCTCGCGAGGGGCCAACCTTCGCGAGGCGGACGATGCAAGACCTCCTCAGGAGTGCCCTAGTCAGGCAGGCTCACGAGGAGCGGAGATATTAAGGCGGGGTGAACCTCACGAGGCTCTCGTGACGTGAGCCATGACGATCGGCACCAGGCGGGCGCCAGCACGCGCAGCGTCCTTGTTTCCTCTTTGGCGCTAAGGAGTCCAGCGCAGGTGAGGAGTACCGAGGCATCAGGCAAACGTTGCCTTATCGGTGCAACGAGACCAAGACCAGGAGGACGGCAAGACGGAGGTCATCATGGAGCCCAAGACGACGTCACCACCAGAGCCTTTTGCAGGCGAAGACCACTTTTGTCAGGATAGCTTGTACTAGATGTCCCCCTTCAAATTTGCCCGCCGTTGTTGGCTCCCTTCCCACTCAATATTTGGGGAGAGGACCAGGGCCCATATAAGTAGAGCTAGCCACCACGGTAGGGGCATCTGATCTGATCTGATCCAGCTCGATCCAATCTGATCCAGAGCCTACCCTAGCCACAAGAACACCTCAACCTCAGGAGGTTGTTCTTCCCCTTGTACAGTTCTTCATCAGCCCAAGAGGCAATCCACCACCATCACACTGGAGTAGGGTATTACACCACAACGGTGGCTCGAACTAGTATAAATCTCGTGTCTTTCTGTGATCCGAGTTCGTCGAGTTCGTCCACGAGATCTTAGCGAGCTAGGGCGTGATCGGTAGGAGGGAAAGACTTCGTGCGCACCCCAGAGTTCGAACCTTAAGGGTTTGCCGGAACCCCACATCCGACAAGCGCACATTGTACTTATGGCGCAGCTCTGAGGAGAAGGTCGCAGTCAACATGCACCTCATCGTCCTTGCTTATCGGGATGGAGCATGTGGCCAAGTCCCTGAGCAAGAAGGTCGGTTCTCACTCGGAATGTATTTTATACTTAGGCGAGTACTGGACTGCAGCTAAGCCTCCGAGTGAGAGGGTTTCTCATCACTCGGTAGGATTTTTTAAACTTAGGCGAGTACTGGACTGGAGCTAAGCCCCCGAGTGAGAGGGTTTCTCACCACCCGGTAGGATTTTTCAAACTTAGGCGAGTACTGGACAGTAGCTAAGCCCCCGAGTGAGAGGGTAGCTCACCACTCGGTGGGATTTTTCAAACTTAGGCGAGTAGTGGACTGCAGCTAAGCCCTCGAGTGAGAGGCTTGCTCACCACTTGGTGGGATTTTTCAAACTTAGGTGAGTACTGGACTGCAGCTAAGGCCCCGAGTGAGAGGGTTGCTCACCACTCGGTGGGATTTTTCAAACTTAGGCGAGTACTGGACTGCAGCTAAGCACCCGAGTGAGAGGGTTGCTCACCACTCGGTGGGATTTTTCAAACTTAGGCGAGTACTGGACTGCAGCTAAGCCCCCGAGTGAGAGGGTTGCTCACCACTCGGTGGGATTTTTCAAACTTAGGCGAGTACTGGACTGCAGCTAAGCCCCCGAGTGAGAGGGTTGCTCACCACTCGGTGGGAGTTTTCAAACTTAGGCGAGTACTGGACTGCAGCTAAGCCCCCGAGTGAGAGGGTTGCTCACCACTCGGTGGGATTTTTCAAACTTAGGTGAGTACTGGACTGTAGCTAAGCCCCCGAGTGAGAGTGTTGCTCACCACTCGGTAGGATTTTACAAACTTAGGCGAAACGGATTCGCAGCTAAGCATCAAGTGAGAGGCTTGCTCACCACTCGGTAGGATTTTACAAACATAGGCGAAACGGATTCGCAGCTAAGCCTCCGAGTGAGAGGCTTGCTCTTCACTCGGCTGGATTTTTCAAACTTAGGCGAGTACTGGACTGCAGCTAAGCCCCCGAGTGAGAAGGTTGCTCACCACTCGGTAGGATTTTACAAACTTAGGCGAAACGGATTCGCAGCTAAGACTCCGAGTGAGAGGCTTGCTCTTCACTCGGCAGGATTTTTCTTTTTTGTAACTTAGGCGAAGCGGATTCGGATCTAAGACACCCACTGGGGGATTTAGAGCATATAAGAAAGGAACAGCAATCACTTTGGAGACTGTAAAACTTTGTCTTTGATAATCAAACTAGAAGGTATTTCTAATTACATCTCAACGGTCTAAATGCTTAAGTGTAAAAGGGGCGGAGCAGCTCCGCATTCCAAGCGCGTGGCTCGTCTTTATTGTGCTCGACATTGTAGAGGTGGTATGCTCCGTTGTGGAGCACTTTGGTGACAATGAAGGGGCCTTGCCAAGAAGGAGAGAGCTTGTGTGGTCTCTGCTGATCCACTCAAATAACCAAGTCTCCCTCTTGAAATGCTCGACCCCTCACGTTTCTGGCGTGGAATCGACGCGGTTCTTGCTGATAAATGGTCGACCGGATCAAGGCCATCTCTCTTTCCTCCTCTAGGAGGTCAACTGCATCTTGCCGAGCCTGTTCCGCTTCATCTTCTGAGAAAAGTTCGACTCGGGGTGCATTGTGAAGCAAGTCACTCGGAAGTACAGCTTCAGCCCCATAGACTAAGAAGAATGGAGTTCGGCCAGTTGACCGATTAGGTGTTGTCCTCAATCCCCAAAGTACTGATGGAAGTTCATCGACCCAGGCGCCAGATGCATGCTTGAGGTCACGCATCAATCGGGGTTTCAGTCCTTTGAGAATCAATCCGTTTGCTCTTTCAGCTTGTCCATTCGACTGGGGATGGGCGACTGAAGCATAATCGACCCAAGTGCCTTGGGAAGCGGAGAAGGCTCTGAACTCATCAGAATCAAAGTTCGACCCATTGTCAGTGATGCTGCTGTGCGGAACACCATATGTGAACGTTAATTCTCTGATGAAGCTGACAGCACTACTGGCTTCAAGACTCTATGGGCTTAGCCTCAATCCATTTGGTGAACTTGTCGACTACCACAAGCACATGGGTGAAACCACTTCTTCCAGTCCCGAGGGGCCCAACCATATCTAATCCCCAAACAGCGAATGGCCAGATGAGTGGAATGGTTTTCAAGGCTGATGCGGGTTTGTGGGACATGTTGGAGTAGAACTGACAGCCTTCACATTTGTCTACTATTTCTTTCGCCATCACATTGGCATGTGGCCAGTAAAATCCGGCTCGGTATGCTTTGGCCACGTTGGTCCGAGAGGACGACCACAGGTCCCCGAGTGAATATCATTGAGGATCATTCGGCCTTCTTCTGGCGTGATGCATTTCTGGCTGACTCTAGTTAAACTTTCTTTGAACAGCTGCCCTCTTATCAAAGTAAAGGCTTTGGATCGACAGACGATCTGTCGAGCCTCTTGTTCATCCTTTGGGAGTTCTTTCCTAAGAATGTATGCAATGTATGGCATTGTCTAGTCGGGAGTGACGACCAAAACCTCCATGATCAAGTCGACCATGGCTGGGACTTCGACTTCAGTCGGATATGTGGCACTCTTAGGCTGTGGGGGCTCTTGGTGAAAGGATCTTCCTGAACTAAAGGTGTGTGAATATGTTCTAAGAACACATTGCTGGGAATGGCCTCTCTCTTGGAACCTATCTTTGCCAAGTCATCAGTAGCTTGGTTTTTCAGCCGGGGTATATGGTGAAGCTCTAACCCCTCGAACTTCTTTTCCAATTTTCTTACTGCATTGCAATAACCAGTCATAGTCGGGCTTCTGACGTCCCACTCTTTCATTACTTGATTAACCACCAAATCTGAGTCACCGTAGACCATGAGGCGACGGACGCCGAGTGAAATGGCCATACGCAACCAGTACAGAAGTACTTCATATTCAGCTTCATTATTGGAGGAATCAAAATGAATCTGGAGAACATAGCTGAGCTTGTCGCCTCGGGGGGATACCAATACCACTCCAGCACCGGAACCATTCAGCATCTTGGATCCATCAAAGAACATGGTCCAATTCTTCGAGTGAATCTAAGTCGGTTGTTGCTGCTCAACCCACTCGGCGAGGAAACCTGCTATTGCTTGGGACTTGATAGCTTTATTTGCCTCAAACTTGATCTCCAAGGGAAGGAGTTCAATCGCCCACTTTGCCACTCGACCAGTTCCATCTCTGTTATTCAGAATTTCTGACAATGGTGCGTCGCTGACGACTGTAATGGAGTGACTAGAGAAATAATGTGCAACCTTCTTCGTGGTCATGTAAATTCCATAAACAAGCTTCTGATAATGCGGATATCTTTGCTTGGATGGAGTCAAGACTTCAGAAATATAATACATTGGGCGCTGAACTTTATAGGCTTTTCCTTCTTCTTCCCGCTCGACCATGAGCACTGTACTGACAACTTGTCCAGTGGCTGCAATATAAAGCAGTAAAGGCTCTTTGCTGATTGGGGCAGCAAGCACCAGCTGGGTGGAAAGCAGAGTTTTGAGCTCTGCAAACGCTGCGTCAGCTTCAGTAATCCACTCAAACTTATCAAATTTCTTCATCAGTCGGTAAAGAGGAAATGCCTTTTCACCGAGACGAGAGATGAATCGACTCAAGGCGGCCAAGCAACCAGTAAGCTTCTGGACATCATGCACACGCACAGGGCGCTTCATCCGGAGTATGGCACCAACTTTCTCTGGATTCGCGTTGATCCCTCGTTCGGAAACGAGGAAACCAATTAACTTTCCACCAGGAACTCCGAATGTGCATTTCGACGGATTAAGCTTGATATCATACCTTCTCAGGTTGGCAAAGGTTTCTGCGAGGCCAGTCAACAGGTCAAAACCTTTATGCGACTTGACCACAATGTCATCCATATATGCTTCCACATTTTGACTGATTTGAGTGAGCAGACACTTCTGAATCATCCTCATAAATGTGGCACCAGCGTTCTTGAGACCGAATGGCATGGTGACATAACAAAAGCACCCGAATGGAGTGATGAAAGCTGTTTTTATCTCATCAGGTCCATACAGTCGGATCTGATGATACCCGGAATAGGCGTCCAGAAAAGACAAACCCTCACACCCCGCAGTCGAGTCGACGATTTGGTCGATGTGGGGGAGAAGGAAATGATCTTTTGGGCAGGCCCGATTGATATGCTTGAAGTCAATGCACATACGAAGTGAGTCGTCCTTCTTGGGGACCATGACAACATTGGCGAGCCACTCGGAGTGGTAAATCTTTCGGATGAACTCAGCTGCCAGGAGCCGAGCCACTTCCTCGCCAATTGCCTTTCTCTTCTGTACGGCGGACCGTCGAAGATGTTCCTTGACTGGTTTCACTTTCGGGTCAACTCGCAAATGGATGAACTGGATGAGCGCTTCTTCCTATTTGCTGTCGAGTGATGTTGAGATATGAGTAGGAGCAGCATTAGGATCGGTCGGGTGAATATGAATCAGCTTTGTTTCACCGGACGACTAAAATGCAGAATCTGTGGCAGGCTTCTTGGCTCGTAGCAAATCACTCGGATCTACATTCTTCTGATACTCTTGCATTTCAACTGCTACCATTTGTGCATCAGCAATTTTAGAACCCCTCTAGACGCATTCCTCTGCCTTCTGCCGATTGCCAGTGACCGTGATCACACCTCTCCGACCAGGAATTTTCAATTTGAGATACACATAACATGGTCGAGCCATAAAACGTGCGTATGCAGGCCTTCCCAAAATAGCATGATAAGCACTCTGGAAATCCACTATTTCAAATGTCAACTTTTCCTTACGGTAATTCTTTGAATCACCGAAAACCACATCAAGGGTTATCTGGCCGAGTGATTCAGCCTTCTTGCCAGGAATGACGCCGTGAAAGCTCATGTTGCTCTCACTAAGTTTGGACATCGGAATGCCCATCCCCTTCAAGGTTTCAGCATAAAGGATATTCAGGCCGCTACCACCGTCCATTAGCACTTTGGTCAGTCGAGTACCTCCAACCACTGGGTCGACCACCAACGCTTGCCTCCCAGGGGTGGCTATACGCGCTAGGTGATCAGACTGGTCGAACGTGATGGCAGTCTGGGACCACTTCAAATAACTGGGTGTTGCCGGAGCAGCCATGTTCACTTCTCTATTGATAAGTTTCAGTCGACTTTTGCTCTCAACATCAGTAAAAATCATTAGGGTGGAATTGACATTGGGAAAACCATCATCTTCCTCTTTGTCCTCATCCTTGTCTGACTTTTTTTCCTTATCACTAGGTTGTTTCTCTCGGAACTGCTGGATTAGAACCCGACACTGTCGAGTGGTTTGCTTAGGATAAATCAGATTGCCTTCTTCATCCTTCTTGGTGTGAATGTGGCATGGTAAATCCAACACATCATTTCCGGCTTGATCTTTCACTTTCTTGGGGGTCTAGGGCCCTTTTGGCTTCCCCTTGAACTTTCCTTGAGCCACGACTAAAGCTTCACCAGGAGCAGCTGGCTCGGCCTTGCGCTTCTGTTTCCGACCCCCTCCGGTGTCCTGGGCGACTGGCTTGCCCTTTCCACTGGGGAGTCGATCTTCTTCTTCTCCGTTAGCTTACCGAGTGGCTATTCCCATCATCCGAGTCAGAGACATATCTCCCATTCGACCGAATTTCAAGACCAGCTCTCGATACTTAACGCCTTCCTTGAAGGCACAAACTGCTTCATGTTGGGACACATTCTCCACGGTGTGATGCAAAGTGGTCCATCTCTAAATGTAATCTCTTAGTGTTTCATTCGGTTTTTGCACGCAATGCTGCAATTCTATTAACCCTGCTGGCCGCTTGCAAGTACCCTCAAAAGTTCTAACAAACACTCGGGCATGTTCTTCCCAACTGAATATACTGCCAGGAGCTAACTGAGTCAACCATGCTCTGGCTGATCCTTCCAACATCAGAGGAAGATGTTTCATGGCTACTTCATCATTGCCGCCACCAATTTGCACAGCCACTCAGTAATCCTCAAGCCAAGTGTCAGGCTTGGACTCATCAGTGAACTTGCTGACTCCAGTCACCAACCTGAAGTTGGGAGGAATCACTGCGGCTCTGATGGCTCTGCCGAAACACTCTGGACCTGAAACATGAACTTTGCTGCCAGTCGGGTGATCTCTGTCAAGGCCCTCTCTGTGTGCTCTGTTCCTGTCAACCAGACCTTGAACGAGAATAGATCTCGCACCAAAGCCTGGCTCCCTTGGGTCGACTGGTATTCTTCGCTCGCCACTGTGAGGGCGTCTGTCATCATATTGCCGAGGCACATATGACCCACTCCTCGGAGGAGGTGTGGGCACTCGACGCCGGTCATCACGGCCGAGTCGGTGATCATACTGCTCGTGGTGTCTGTACTGATCCTGCCGGTGCCCACGTCCCTCACGCCGCGGGGGCGATCTTGGGCTGTGGGCCGACTGAACTGTGTCTGCCATCACAGATCTGCTATGAATCCTATTCTGCGACTGAGACACCGCTGTGTTTTTCTCTCCTACTGCCCGGAGTAAGGCCCGAATCTGCATCAAACCTCTGCCAGCCTCTGACTGGGAAGGCTGAATTGACTCTGCTATACGGGCTGCAGTAGTGAGATTTTGAATCGGAGTGTGGTATACCTGAGGTTGAGGCAGAAAAAGCTGTCGTCGACTGGACTCAGGAATCCGATGCCGAGCACGCTCGTCGAGTGCATGCTGAAGGTTCTCCAGTCGAGTGCGCTCAGCCAAGTTGGCTAGGCGCGCCTCCTATAAGGCCCGGGCCTCGGGGGGTTTCCCCAACGATGGGCGTGCGGAGTGCATCCATGTTGCGGCGGCGAAGCTCTTCCCTCTGCTGCGAAGAAAGGGGCTCGGGGCGGTACTCCTCATCGATGCGTGACGGATCGCCACCACCATCACCGCCGTCGTTGCGGGGGAAGCCAGGAGGACTACGTGGTCCGTTGACCATCAAGACTTCAGCCGCAGGATTGCTGCTATCGCACTCGGATGCAGTCTCGACGGTGCCAGTCGAACAGGCCGTAGAGAGTTTCCTCGGGCTCGATTGCCGCGACTTGTGGGGTGGCCGACTGACAGACCACCGCGTGTCTTACCCACCGCTGAAGCCGCGACCAACCGGATCGCTTGCATCGACGAACAGCGGGGAGCGAGGACACCATAGGAGCCGACCGATACTGGGTCGACGGCTGCCGGAGAAGGACGCTGCGGACACACGCGCGAAAGTGCGTTGCCCCGCGGATGGGGAGCATCTCGATGTCGAGGGGAGCTTCCTGAAGCCAGGCGGAGTCGTCGGCAATGAAGACGAGCGTGCCGAGACGGATCTCGCGGCCCTCAGCCAAGCCACCGCCGGAAACCATGATGATGGGAATCGGAAAAATCGCAACTTCACCAAAAAGACGCTAAGACACTGACCCCAAGGTGGGCGCCAACTATCGTGGTTCTAAGGCTGACAGTAGAATGGGGGGTAGGTATGAGGAGGCAAGATCTCAGCTATGGCGAAGTTGTACACACAAGATTTACGAGTTCAGGCCCTTCACGGCGGAAGTAATAGCCCTACGTCTCGGTGCCCGGAGGCGGTCGACTGGATTATATGTGTGTGGAGTTACAGGGGGTGCGAACCCTTGTCCCTGAGGAGGGGGTGGCATAGAGTTCGCCAGGCCCCTCCCGCCCTCAGTTACACAGGGTTTAAGGTACATAAAGGTGGGGCGTTTCTGGTATCGCCAATAGTAAAGTGATATAAATTACCATTAAGTCTATAGAGGAAATATCCGACCGTTGTTGTGCAGGGTGACTTTAGACCTTCTGTCCGTCGAGTGTTTTCTGCGTTGGTCGAATGACATTGGTTCTTCTGAGTGGAATGCTTCTGGTCGAGTGGATGATGATATCCCTTGAATGCTTCTGACTTTAGGCTGATGTCCTAGGTGAGGGTGTCTAGGTCAGGCCTATGACCCTACCCTAGGTACATAACTTCATCAGTCAGCCTCTAAACCAGTGGCGGACAAATAAAACCCATTTAAAAAATAACAGCCCATTCCATACGTTCAAACGGAAAGTTCAACATTTAGAGCAAAGTAACAGGTCTGATCCGGATATAGAGTACTGAACTTCCACGTTGACAACCATCATAGCCAAGTTAACTATCTACTCCCACTAATACTCTAGTAGTGTACAAGTACTAACTTACTCTTAGCTAACTACACGATGACGGCCGCCATCTGCGGTACACGCTAAACGCCACCACCGACGTCCTCCGCCTCGCCTCGGACTTGCTAGAGGTGCGATAGGGCGCGTTGCTCGCGCGCGTTGGCCCTTTCCATGCCGGCGTCGTCCACCGAAGCTCTGGCTTCTAAGCGAGAAACCCACTTGACGAGCTTGTAGTAAAATTCGGCGTCGCGAATGCGTGCTTGCCCGACAGCCTCCAGTGCTATTTGTCGGGCACCGGCCTCCACGTAGTCGTCCCAGTTGCGGGTGCTCTGCTCGCGACTCAGAGCGTTGGTGCGCTGCTGCTCCATGTCTCGCTGGCAGTGCAAATCAGCGATACGCTGCTCCTCCACCAGGTGGTCGCGGTCCAAAAAATCCTCATACTCCGCATTGCCATCTAAAGGCCGATAGAATGCCTCCTCCCTCCGTCCGCCTTCCGATGAAAAACCGAACACTAGTTCCGGCAGTGACCGCCTCCGGGGTCGCCTATTGCGGACGGGTACGGGCATGGCGGATGTGGCGAGAGCGAGGATAAGTGGCGAGCGACGTCGGGTGGGTGGGGGCTTATGAGGATAGGGCGAGTTGGGTGATGGTGCCACCGGAGAAGGCCGGGAAACAGTAATTATAGGCGGAAGCTAGGCGAACCAGCGTGCCACGGGAACCTGACGGTCATCACGGTCATCGGAATTCAATGCAAAAGCAGGCATGGCTTAGCGCGCCAGCTTGCCATGGAAAACTAGAAAAACTGAAACTATGACTGTGTCGTCCTGTCCTGTCAGTGGTGCATCCCGTCCATGCTGGGTCGCACGCCGGCATGATGGTCAAACGAGTGCACTCGAATCATCTAGACGAGGTACTCCCTCCTTGTGAAAAAAGATTACACCACTCATCATCTACCTTGGTTGGTGAGATTTTTGAATTAAGCCCTACAAACCGGAAAGGAGGTAGTATGTGTGTGATCCGCTATTTATTCGTGTAGGATCGACTAGGCCATTTTTTTAATTGAGCCCTGCAAACGGGAAAGGAGGTAGTACATGCGTGATCTGCTATTTATCCGTCTAGGATCGAGTAGGTCAGATAGTGTACGTGTAGGATCGAGTAGGTCGGATGGTGTACGTGTACGATCACATTAGCTGATGAACGTTCGCTAAGAGATAAGGCATTTGCAAACATTTTTGCTGGCAGTTTCTTCAGATTCGCATGGCATTTTTTTAGAGCAGCTTGTCAGTTTCTTCAGAGGTAGGCATTTTTATTCAAAAAACTGCCACTTCGGATCTTGCATCGCAGCTAAAACTACTAGGAGCACATTAGTAGGCTAGCTAGTGATCGGTAAGTAACTTGTAAACACTGAGTGAACGGAAATAAGGAACTGTTAGTAACTTGTAAACACTAAGAACACAGAAAGAAGGAACATGTTGTGCACAGCAGTAAGAGCCGATCTATTCGAAATGTTCACACGAGACTCACAGGCCTGGCATTGTAATATGTTCACATTAGTAGCCCAAATTCAAAACCAACTAGTACGATTCCCATACATAAGATCAACATGTTAATGCATCTCAGTGATTCACTGATCATATACAAATATGTAGCTCCAAAAGAAAATATCTAGAAAAAACATATGTTCTTCCTACTAACATGGATGCTTCTCTTGGCCAACATTCAGTACAGAGTGAAAGACAAATTTTTTTGTGAAGTCGACAATTCCTCTTGCAAACGTAAGTAGTTTCGCCAACAGCTTGAACCATGAGAATGAACCACACATGATGGAGGAACATCCACTGCAATATGATTTGGTCTTCTCTCGATCACACGGCGAGACTATTTTTGGAATACAAACTTTAACTTAGGCAAAATGATGCCCATTGTATAATCAGACCAAAGCAATGAAGCACCTAGTGTTGGCCAATAAATAGTACAGTACTACTTTTTTGTAGTCCATGAATTGGCTATCCAATCTTTCTGTGTCTATTTTCAAATGGCGCTGCATGTAGTGACTATACTATTCTCTTGTGCAGTTCAACCAAAATTGCGGTCACTTTGTTTGTTTGCCAGATAGCAACGGGAAGACATCTCTGTCTGCACAAATATCAAGCAACTAGTAAACATATACCCCACCTTGTATTTTTGGTTTAAACACGTCTCTTCCGCTTAGCATCTGTCATGTTCGCACTGGACAATTTGATATAGTCATGTTTAACCCTGGACAATTTCATACTGAATTGATTTGCTGGTTCAGAGCAGAAATACAGCGCCTATTCTGCATCAGACCAAGGATATCCGTGTTCACAGTGATGGAAGAGGTGAAATCGATACAACCGAAATTGAGCATCCAATCATTGAATCATGTCATGCACCTTCAATGTAGGTCCACCCTGCCAATAAATTCACATGCAAACCACTAGTATTACTATCTAATGACAGTACAAAAAGAGTAGCAAAATAGTAGCAAACCATGTACCTTCATAATGAACAGCTCATAGTGCCACCAATTGGATATAAAGGTATGGAAGAAAACATGGTCCTAATGTTGAACCATTTGGACTTTTTGTGCAGTTCGACTAAAATCGAGCATCCATGTTTGCACTGATATTGAAAGTGTGATTACTATAAAAGTGGCACTAGTTGCAGAATAGACTCACAAATATAAGCATTCCAATTTCTTAATGGGAAAAGGTAGCAAGACTGTTTCTAACCACCTGTTTGAAGGAATAAATAAGGCAACAACGACTAATGTCAGGAAGGCATACATAGTTTTTTCTGAAAAATTGAGCCATTCCTGACCTTTCCTCTTCTTTTAACCATATTTTGTGCAGTTCAACTAAAATAAAATGCCATCACCGCCTTGACAATTCAGTGACATTGTAGAAAAGGAAATGACTTAACATTACATCATGATGTCAGGTATGTAGTCAACAGGCATTAGAGACAAACATACAGACCTCCTCCGATAACATAATGAACATTAATTTTAACAAAGGTGTGACCAGCTTTACCGGGATAATTTGACTGAACTCTACACCCTATGTTCCTTAATATAAGACATTTTCGCAGTTCAATTTAAAGTACCCAAACGTCCAGTATTTAGAAAAATAGGTAGTAGTTTTCTTTAGCACATATCTAGGAAAGCTTGCCAAACTTTATATATGTCCATACGCTAATGCAACACAATTCGAATAGTACAAATATACACTAATCCAGTGGCTAGTGCAACAGTAGAGTAGTTATCTTATTACAGGGTACAGTACAATGGTTTTACTGAATAGATTTCCATAAGCTCTAGCAGTGGAAGATTTCTGTAAGAATTAACAATACAAAATGTAAAGGTAACAAGTTTCAGCATTGGTATACTAGCTGTGGAAGAGCATTAAACCAAATACAAAAGTCTGAAGGTAACTAGCATTATTAACTAATGACAGTATAAAAAATTGCAAACCATGTACCTTCAAGGTAAATATCATTTCGAACTCGAGGGGACCTAAAAATTGCAATCCCAATCTTGATAATCGATCAAACATAAAAACTTGATCAAACGAATCCAGAGAACAGCCGGAGGAGGAGGTGCCCACTCTTCATCTTTCCTCTTGACATTGTACAAAAAATTGACTTATCTCATGAAAGTGAGGTATGTAATCTATAAGCATTAACATTGCAAAAATCTGAAGGTAGTAACAAGATTCATCATTGGTATACTGGCTGTGCAACAACATTAGAATGCCTTAGCTGAAAAATCTTTAATACATCCACAATCAACAGCTAACCCTGAAATAATCCGGTGACATTAAATGGCATTGCTTAAATTTATCGGTGGCATTAGTTAAATGTGGCATCACTTTAGCAGTAGCATTGCTTGACTTGACAACTGGCGTTATACCAACAGCAAAAAAGTGGCAATAAGAGCATGGGAGGCCCATTCGGACAGTGGGCGCACCGGTACGATGTACCTCAATGGATGCATAGACTGGTGAGGGAGGTATGGTTGCCCAGAGAAATAAATATCCAGGCAGCATATGTGGATTACGTCCCATTTTTGTTCTCTTTAGCTACTGATTTTCCCCTTTTCATCCTAGATGCGGGTTCGATGCCTACTCTCTTGGACAGTACAGTCTCCCTTCCTTTCCTTATTCAACCCAGACATGGATTAGTCTGCATGAAGTAGGGTTTCCTTTAATAGTGCAAATTAAGGTTTTCGTCTGCGTGACCAGCAAACCAGAGGATAGCAAATTGGGAAGATGGTGGAGTGGAAAAAGATCCACATGCAGCGACGTGGCAGATGGGGCAAAGGGTATGGTTCGAAAAGAGGTAGCATACCTGAGGGTCGGCGGGAAGTGGCTTCGCTCGTGGTTGTCGTCCTCCGCACACACTACGGCAGCGAGCTTGGGGACGGAGGCCATCGCGCGCGTGCACTAGGTCTAAGAGGATGGCCTTGACGTCAGTGCATGACCTCGCTCGCCAATGACGAGTGCGTCAATGCTGCACGTCCTTTTCTTCCCCGGCGGATCTGTGACCAGCGGTGAGGAGGGAGAGAGAGAGGCCATCTTTTTTAGATCTGGAGAGAGGGTGATAGTGTGAGAAGCAAGTGGGCAGCCCTTAGCAAGAAAGCGCTGAAGCTCCGGCCTATATATCTTTTTTATAGTACTAGTACTAGAGGTGGAGTAGTTGTAGAGTAGTTTATATTTTCTATGCATACAGTACCAGTTAGTCGTGCTTCAAAACTGAACGGCACGCCATAAAAAAATAAAGGTCGATAACTAATGTGGCACCTCGGGCCAACGCGGCCAGATTGCATTTTGCACGAGAAATTACGCACCATGTTTCATTGACATGTGGTCCCGTTCCCACATGTCAGTGAGACGACGGCAAGTCCTTTTGTACAATTTCCCAATGGACATTTATGTAGGCCGGGGCGCCTCTTCGTGTACTGTGGCAACCGTCCACCGACTCTTCGCCTTTCCCTCTCAATTTGGAACTACAGTCGCACGCTCTTCCTCCCTCCTCCATTTGGCTTCACCCTTCCTTCTGCCATTGTTCGATCGTCTTCTCCATGGTGGGAACAGGCCGGAAACGACCCCGTTATTCTTGCCCCGATCTGAATGATGACGCGGTGGAGGAACTCATTGATCGGTGCTACGACATCACCTCGGCTAGCATGGCAAGTTCGTTCAAGACCATTCTTGACTCAACTAATAACATCTTTACAAGGAACCCAAGGGTCCAGGAGCGGTTTGATCTCCCCTATCTTCTTTGTCGTGACCCCGCTGACTCGCGCGTGGAGTTGATGCTGCTTGATAATGATACGTGTGATGTTAAGATGCCATCGCTTGAGGGTAAGTCTTGCACAGGCGCAAATACAGATTGGGTTGTTTATATTGGGTACAACTGCGAGTGGGAACTTGTGAATGTGTACACTCGTCACCGGGTTCCACTTCCAAAAATCTCATATAGCCCAGAGGTTGAGTACACCGGTATTCTACGTGAGTTCAAATATGATCATCCTGACTGTCGTCTATGGAAGATAGCAATTTTTCGAGTACCCAACCGCTCTTGGGATTACACGAACTATGAAGTTGTTTCTCTCTTCAACAAGCTTGTTGCCGTCCTTACTTCCACGCCTCGATGGATATTGCTAAAAAATCAATTTATGTACACGGATGAGTACTGTGATGCAATTCAATACGAGGGTCTTGTGTTTGCTGCCACCACTCGTGGCACTGTTTTTGCATGGAATCCTAATGCTTTCCGTACGTTTGTCTTCCACCGTAATTATAATTGTTTCATCCACATGCATGTGGGTTAGATAGTTTCCCTTTACTAATTAACCTTCTTCTGTTTCCAAGGTCCTGTGAACATTCCACCACCTATACTTGAAAAAATTTATAACCAAGGGGGAGATGACGATGCTAATGATCACGAGCATGAGGACGAGCAGGACCCATATACTCAGTGGCGCCTGGCAACTTATTTTGATGGATCACCTCTTCTTGTCTGTATACAGGGCACTACTGATGTTACTAAGAAGGCAGGTGTTGTCTCGCATGGTCGCACTCTCCGGAACTATTCCAACATCTGTTGTAGGGTATTCTGGATGGATACTAGTGTACTAGGGCCAACACCTTCTCCCTGGTTCAGTATTGAAAGTCTTGGAGGAAACTCGCTCTTCCTTGGACAAAACTATCCAATGATGGTGAAAGGCGATCCAGCTGCTGTTGACACAACGTTACTACCATTTATGAGAAGCAACTGTATTTACACCTCGGACATTGCTATGCTTCCCTACCATCCCAATATGGGTCCTGACATAGGCGGCTTCAGCCTGGATGATCAGTCCTGCGTTGGTCTCGAGATTGACAGTATCTAGCCCTTCCCAGAGAATCACTTCTGGTTCAAAGCAAGCGTTTCCAACGCCGACGAGTGGTTGAGCTGAAGTTCATTTCATTGCTTGTTATTTGTTGTGTGATGAAAACTTTAGTATTTATAATGTATCCTCGTTGTCATTGTGGGTTGATTACCTGTTGTATGTAATAAAATGATATGCCTATGATAAACTTACTAAATTTATGAATGGCTTTCGAGTCGCTTCTCTGAGTGGGTGCTACGACGAGGCAAAAAAGTATTTTCTGAATACATTTACGTGCATTGCAACAGGTTATCGATGAGTCTAATCAACAATAGTACTACTACTATTTGTACTAGCTTCACATGCTTCGCGCGTCGGGCGGGTGTTTTTACTGTAGCTGCGAATCCCATCATCCTAGGTCCTCGGATGAGTCCCATAGAAATTGCATTCTCATGTTTGGGTTCAAACTTTCAAAACTGCTGAACTATCTCTACGTCTACGTATACATAATACAACAAGTTTTAAACTTGATACCAGCCACCCACCTTCACAAAGAACACTTTTTAACCTAGCATAGACTCCAGGAAATTTGTCCACAGTGTGAGGTGGGCCATATGTTAATGTGTTCGCTGTACGTAACCAGCACCTTGAATCCTCGATATATAGTAGGGTGGCATGGGCTAGAACAAGCATTCACGTCCAGGAGTATGGCACACGCCACCAGCACGACTTCCATCTGACACCATATTTCTTTGAGTCTGTGCTACAACTATCTCTTCAGCCTCATCGTTTCTCTAACTCAGCCATCGCGCGGCGGGCGAGGTGGGGGTTTGCCGATAGTTGGTTTCCTCAACTGCGGTCCCACTTGTAAGGCCAACTCCAATGCACGACCCAAAATGGACCTCCGTTTTGCCTGGATTCTATCCGTTTGGGTAGGGCAATGGGCTCGTGTCCGGGCCATTTCTCAGATGCGGTGGCCGTGCACCCATCGCGCGGATGCATCCCGGCTGCGTACATTTTTCTTGGCAAAAACATATCTTTTTTTCATCATTAATTTTTGGTACATGGAAATACATCACCAAAATTTGACTAGAAAAGCAAGACCAAAGAAAACAAGAACCACAAGAATACATTTTAGAAGATATCCAACTTCCATAACTGCTCCTGTAAGTTGGATTAGTGCCTTCTCGATGCATTCATTGTTGATCTGCGGAGGCTCGACCTTGCGTGCTTCTTTCTTCTGTGAGTGTAAAGAAGGAGACGTTGCTTCTATTCTATCAACAAGTGCACTAGTATCATCTCTAGCCTCTATGCTAGCTAAAAGTGCTAGAACATCTACTAAATTGTGCTTTATCAATATATCGATGTACTCTTCTTCCCAATACCAAAACTTGCATCCATTCTACACAATAAAATTTTAAGTTAGCACAACTAGTCTAATCCGAGAGCACAACCGAAGCTAAAGTAGCACATACAACATCGGTTGAGCACTTGATGAACACCCATCCTGGATGTTCCGATGTTGTAGACACGAGGCGCAAGACCTTCTTTGGGCAGTCGTCGCATGTAATGAGTGGCAACGGTGCGCCGACGAGCTTTTCGGCCAGCACCGAGCCCGGTCGACCACCATTCATGTATCTGTTGGCGGACCGCCGACGGTGTAGATCCGAGCGGCTAGAAGAGGAGTCAGTACCTGCATTCGGCCTTGCGGCCTTGTCGGGGCCTTCCGGCCCGGTGCCAGGCCATTCCATGGTGCGGCGCAGCCTCCCACAGCCAGGCGAGCTCAAGCCCGACCGGATCCGCTCTGAATCTGGCCACGGGGCGTCGAAGAAAGGGGGCTGAGCGAGCGCGCGTCCGAGCTGCACGCGCTGGAGTTGGCCTAGCGGCGTGGCGGACCAACCGTGTGGGGGTGCAAAGTGGCTTCGCTCGTGTGGGGGACGGAAGCCATCCTGCTCGGGCGCTAGGTCTGATAGGATGGCCTTGTCGTCAGTGTGTGACCTCTGTGGCAACCGTCCGCTCCCCACTAGCCTCTTCGTTGACATTTGGTCCTGTTCCAACATGTCAGTGAGACGACGGCGAGTCCTTTTGTACAATTTCCGAACGGACGTCTATGTAGGCCGGGGCGCCTCTTCGTGTACCATGACAACCGTCCACCGACTCTTCGCCTTTCCCTCTTGATTTGGAACTGTTGTCGCACGCTCTTACTCCCTCCTCCATTTGCCTTCACCCTTCCTTCTGCCATTGTTCGATCGTCTTCTCCATGGAGGGAACAGGGCGGAAACGACCCCGTTATTCTTGCCCTGATCTGAATGATGACGTGGTGGAGGAACTCATTGATCAGTGCGACGTCATCACCTCGTCTAGCATGGAAGGTTTGTTCAAGACCATTCTCGACTCAACTAATAACATCATTACAAAGAACCCAAGGTTCCAGGAGCGGTTTGATCACCCTATCTTCTTCACAATGACCATGCTGACTGGCGCGCGGGCAACGGGGGCCTCGCCTTGTGGAAGTTGGTGCTGCTTGATAATGATACGTGTGATGTTAAGATGCCATCACTTGAGGGTAAGGCTTGGGCAGGCGCAAATGGAAATTGAGTTGTTTATATTGGGTACAACTGCAAGTGGGAACTTGTGAATGGGTACACTCATCACCGGTTCCACTTCCAAAAATCTCAGACTGCCCAGAGGTTGAGCACACCGGTTTTCTACATACTTTCAACTATGATCATGGTGACGGTCGTATACGGAAGATAGCAATTTTTCAAGTTCCCGACCGCTCTTGGGATTTAATGGACTATGGAGTTGTTGCTATCTTCGACAAGCATGTTGCCTTCCTTCATAGTTCGACTGGATGGATATTGCTCAAAAATCAGTTTCTATACACGAATGTGTGCTGTGATGCAATTCAATACGAGGGTCTTCTGTTTGCTGCCACCACTCGTGGCACTGTTTTTGCATGGAATCATTATGCTTTCGGTATGTTTATCTTCCACCGTAATTATAATTGTTTCATTCACATGCATGCGGGTTAGCTAGTTTCCCTTTACTACTTAACCTTCTTGTGTTTCCAAGGTCCTGTGCATATTCCACCACCTATACTAGAAAAAATTTATAACCAAGGGGGAGATGATGATGATCACGAGCATGAGGACCCATATACTTAGTGGCGCCTGGCAACCTATATCGATGGATCAGCTCTTCTTATCTGTATATAGGGCACCGCTGATGTTACTAAGGAAGCAGGTGTTATCTCCCATGGCCGCACTCTCCGGACCTATTCCAACATCCGTTGCGGGGTATTCGGGATGGATACTACTGTGCTAGCACTAACACCACCTCCCTGGTTTACTATTTATACTCTTGGAGGAAACTCACTCTTCCTTGGACAAAACTATCCAATCATGGTGAATGGCGATCCAACTCCTGTTGACACAACGTTACTACCATTTATGAGAAGCAACTATATCTATACCTCGGACATTGCTATGCTTCCCTACCGTGGCTATCACAATATGGGTCATGAAATAGGCCGCTTCAGCCTGGATGATCAGTCCTGCGTTGGTCTCGAGATTGACAGTAGCTGGCCCTTCCGAGACAAACTCTTCTGGTTCAAAGCAAGCATTTTCAACACCGAGGAGTGGTTGAGCTGAAGTTCATTTCATTGCTTGTTATTTGTTGTGTGATGAAAACTTTAGTATTTTCTAGAATGTTTTTTGGAACTAATCTATAATCCAACATGTATCCTCGTTGTCGTTGTGTGTTGATGACTTGTTGTATGTAATGAATGGTACATTTGCATATGCATGTCATAAACTCAATTTATAAATCATTTTCGACTCACTTCTTGGAGTGTTAGTGCCGTAGTAATATAGCCAGCATCCGTAGTAGTATGAAGTTGCCACATCACATAGAGCCAACCAATAGTTAGTTCTAGTTAGATCAACTAGAGCTAGGTGTCGAACGGAGGCTGAGAAATATGGTGATAGCGTGACTGTGTGAGGTGGGCTTGTACGTAGTATGATGTAGGCACAGGGCTTGCCGTGTTTCCTACTCCCCCGGTATAAATGTGGAGAAGATTTGGTCGAGTTCTTCCTCCTTTTGCCGACACGTGGGACATCCAGCATCCAGGTCGTGTCATGCAAGAAAATGGAGTGGTAGTTGAAGCCACGTGATGTGCATCTTGGGTTAAACTGTAAATAGAATCTTACTACTCTTGAGTAACTCCAAAAGCGGCCATCGAAGATCTTTATTGGATTTGTTTTTCATCACCAGCACGTCGAGGTGAAAGATGTGCAGGTTCAGTGGGTCCTCTTGCGTTTTCACTGACATGTGGGACCGCATGTGAGCAAACAGACGATGGGCTCCGCGCATCTGCTGGCTAGCTGAGAAGAGATAGAGGAGGGCTGAGCACGGACTCCAGGAATTTTTTTCTACGTAACTAGCACCTCGATATAGCATCGATATAGTGGGGTGGCATAGGCCATAACTAGCATTCATGTCTAGCAGTACGGCACACGCCACCCACATGAGTCCCATCCGACACCAATTTTCTTGGAGTCCGTGCTACAGCCATCTCTTCTCCCTCCTGTTTTCTCAGCCATCACGCGGTGGGCGGGGTGGGCGTTTGCTGATAGTTGGTTTGCACAACTGCGGTCCCACTTGTAAGTGAAAATGCAACACAGCACGCATTCCCCCTTGAGCGGCATGCCGGACCAACCATGTGGGGGCGCGACGCGAACACGGCAGGCTTTTCCTTTTGAACTTGTAACTTGTAAAATTTGGTTCTGCTCCATGGCGTGACCGATAGATAGAAATAACGATTATCCCTAGAGTAATGAGAATTTGGTTCTGGCGCGGTTCATGCATGGAGTACGTACGAAAATTATGAAGTTGATGCAAAAGGTAAGATAATTACTAGTAGTACCATATACTACTACATGGATTTGACGGAAAGATAAAGATACATACGGATCCATCCAGGACATCCTCACGCCCTAGTGCGCCGGGTCACCAACCGACGTGTGAGGAGTAGCGGCGTTGGCAGCGAGCTCAACGTGCTTCTGAACAATGCCGTCCAAGGTTGCCCTGCGGTCCAAGAAGGCCAGCGTCCTATCGTCCTCCTCTTGCATGTAGTAGTCCTTGTGGATGATTTGCACGTATACGTGGGTGATTATGTCGATGGTGTCTTGCTGCGCCTGGCGCTGCGTAGCGAGCGCGACCTCGATATGGACATTCTCCGGCGCGAAAGTGGGCAGTCGCAGGGCCACCAGTGCATCGAAGAGGTTGTCACCATAGAGGCCGTTGAGGGTGGTGAGCATCGCAAAGCCTGGGCGCGTGGGCTGGAGGTGTACGTCAAGGTCGTCCGCGAGCTTCTTTACGACGGTGAACTTGTCGAGGAAGCCGACGAGGACCTCGTCGAACAAGGAGACGAAGCTGTCGTCGAAGCGGCCCCTCACCCTAGCGGCCTCAAGCACGACCTGGAGACGTTCCTCGGTGTCGGGCCGTAGGCTGGCGTCATGGACCATCTGGCACAGCCGGCTGATGCTCGCACTCATCGCCTCCATGGGTCTTGCTTCTAGTCAACTGATCTTGCGATTAGAGTGATCACTCCTGCCCTTGGTTAGGGTTCGTAGGTGTGTAGGATTTCGTAGATTGGACTGGCGGGGAGCCTTTATATGAGAAGTGCAGACTGCGTTGAATTCACGTGTGTGTTGGCCATCTACTCCTCGGCCCTCTAATGCACCTGCCTTTTGCTGTATGACAGGTGGGCCAGCCACCTGTTGGGCCCACGTGTCATACACCCAAAGGCAGGTGCAGTAAGTCAATGAAGTTGTGTCCCCCTCCATGCCGGTGTAGTATAGTCATCTCACCGGACCTCTAGTTGGGGCCAAACGAGAGAACTTTGATGTTTACTGGTTTATTGGTCCCCTTTGCATTTTGCGCCAAGTTTTGACCTTTGATTTAACTAATAAAATGTTAATGCATGTAACAAAAAATGTTGTGTAAGTCACCTTACAAAAACAAAATAATCCCAAAACACGTAGGCACGGTACATTAAATCCCTCCTCGTTTCTTATTTCGTGACATACTATCAACCAATGAGAGATGTGGGCCATGCATGCTTTTAATGACTTGAGACTAATAAACATGACATGCAGTGGTTAGTTTATTGCATGTAATCCTATTAATTAGCAAAAAGACATCAAGTTCTCTCGCCGATAGGAATAAAACAATACACCATGTATTTTTTTACAGAGGGAGTAGTACATTTTTTGTGACATGCATTACTAGATATTGCTAGTCAAATATTAAATCCAGATGGACGTGGTAGTACTACTAAATCCAGACGGTGGGGCTAGTACTAGTAGTAGTACTACCAATGTAGTAGCACTGTACTACCATTGGTCAAATTATTACGTGTTGCTCCTCACAGTGAAGTGACAAGACCCTGCGCCGGAGATGACACCTGAGTATAGGCACCGTGTTCGGCATACCATAGTCAGCCTCACCATCTGTAGTCACTATCATCATGGCTGTAGAGCTAGCCTACTTACAACTAGCTGTGTTGGACATAATTTCCCGTGCGTAGATGCCTGTGCATTGCACGGAACACCAAGATTGGGGGTGGACGGCGCCGGCAGCGGCCATCGCGCCAGGTTTTTCCATGGCCTTCTAGATGTGGTGGGGAGGAGATAAGGCTGATTGTGAGAGACAAGGAGTTGTTTGTAAATAGGGAACAAGTGCGGGCATCTTTTTGCAAAACTGCAGAAGTTTGGTTTGTATGCGTTAGATCTAGATCCGACGGCTATTGGTGAAAGATGGCAGGCACAACATCATCACCAACTCAGGACCTCTTTGATTCGCTGGATTTTGAAAACGCGGGAATAGGACACGGCAATATTACAAGTTTCAAACTGATATTACAAATGTTAGGAGTAATGTTGCACCTACGAAGAGGGAATCTAGGAAGTTTACATAAGAACTTTTGTTGCTTTAGGTGGATGCAGCATTATCGTACAAACTAAACTCCACCGCCCTGACAAGTCACTAATGGGCAAGTAAATTTTCGAGTCTCTGGCCACTTGATGTTTCAAAAAAAATTCAGCTTCTGTGGAGACTTTGTCATTTAGGCTTAGACGCTTGCGGTGATCAGCACGCCATTCATTATTGCGCCAGAGAACGCCAAACCTCATTACCTTTAGCACACTTGCCTCCAGAACAAAGAACCTGGCCAATTTAATCTCAGATGTGCTACCTCGGTAGTCGATCAAATCAATTTATGTAAGATGGAGATCAAGGCATTCGATGAGATTGTTATAGTGCAGCACATTTTTCACTTTCGGGTCTTTTTTATCTGCAAAAGAAGAGAACATATTAGAGCAGCTGGCTGTATAAGATTGCCGTGTCATCAAGAGGTACCAATATCATTCGTTCATACGATAGGGTTGGCTGGCTAGTGATATTTTTTCACTCTCTCTCTCTCTCTCTTTCTCTTTCCTCTCATTTACCTAGGAGCACGTGAAGAGCTTGGCCATTTGTTGCCTTCCACTATGTGCCCTATGCCATATTTCTCAAAAGTATGCCACATAATACACATCGATGTCAAATCAAAAGATCTTGGCACCACTCTCGCGATGTGAGAGAGTTGGCACCACTGTGCACACAGACCCACATGCATAAACAAATCAATCAAACCAACTACACCAGCCTCTCACTCTCCCAAACAAGTTTTTTTTATGTCCTCAGTCCTCTCTCTCTCTCCCACGCAAGTGTTTTTTCATTGCGTGAGTTAATTTGGCACCGGAGCCAAGTAGGTGATCCAGATTGGGGCACCAGGTGAGCAATGGAGGGGCATCGATGCCAAATGCATCACAAGTGAATTTGGCACGTGTTTTCGCCTACATAGTGGAGGGTCGTTATAGCTCACTTTTGTACTACCTCGTATTTAGTGTAAAATTTTGACCATAGATTTACCTAAGAAAATGCCAATGCATGTCACCAAAAATTATATCATTTGAAATTATGTTCAAATAAGAATCCAGCGATATAATTTTTAGTGACATGCATTAACATTTTGTCAGTTAAATCTATGGTCAAATTTTGATACTACAAAATAGGAAGAGTAAACCAGGACGGAGGTAGTACTTGCTCTTAGGGTAACCATAGAGTTACTAGTCTAAGTTACTTTCCACTATGACTAGCCTAGGCTACTATAGTAGTACAACAAAAAAAACGATGCAGGTCATCACATGAGAAAAAATACTAAAAACATTTCTTTCGGTGCAGTGCGTAGATGCAGTTTTGAACACTACACTTGTCATCGTAATTTGGGAAATTACGAAAAAAATTGAGCGATGTTGTGATTACCGTTTACTAATAGAAAAGAAGTTTCACCTCGATGAGTAGCTTCTCCGTGCACGGAAAGCATGTAAGGAATCTAACAACTTGATCCAGATTGCGGCCGATAGATTTTATTGCCAAGTTTTTCACTGTGCGCATAGACTGGGTCAAGCTTGTGGGAATCATTTTCTGGAAGACGGTCGTAAATACATCAATAAGAAATTTAAAAATGTGAATTTCAAGAAGACAGAGAAGAAGATGAGTGTTGTACCTGAATGAGTACGGATCCAATAAAGAGTTCGGAGAATTTGGCAGACGAGTACACCAACACTGTCAATTTCGGCGCGTCAATGACCCTGATTTTTGTTGGACCTTCTAGATCAGATACATGCAATCTCTCAAGGAAAGGAGCATTCTCAATGACAACAATGTGGAACAGCTGGAGTGATCTCTTCCCAATTGATGTCTTGTTGCGGGGCCAGCAAGACACATAAATCCATCGGAGATTCGTCGAGGCGATCTGGAGTCTAATGAACCCATGGATCTTCTCAACATGAAGGTACTTCAGCGCAGTACAACTATGGAGCAGGTGCTCCATAGCCTTCTTCGAGATGACAACATCGAAGAGGTCGAGCTGCTTGAGTTGAGGGAGAAGAAGGGCGGGCGCGACATTAATCTGGGGAAGATAGCAGGAGCTGAAGCCTGCGCGGCGCAGCATTGGTTTGAGGCGGAGCGCGGACAACGGCAGAGAGCGACATCGTCCAGCTTCAAAGCTGAACTTGGTTTGGACATTGACGTTGGTACTAAACATGCGGATGTCAAGGCGTCTGGCTGGCCCAGGGTGTGATGAAAGGATCTTGGAGACTGCTGCCATGCGTTTGCAATCCCTGTCGGAGAGGCAGTTGTTGACGGTGAGGTTGAGGGGGACGTGCCGCCAGAGGGGGCGCCACCGCCGGGAGAGCAGGGCGGTCCGCACGGCAGATTTGGTGTGGAGGAGGCCGATGATGACGAGCAGCATGTCGTCGGGGAGGTTGCTGATGAAGTCCAGGCTCGCCGGATGCGGTTTTGGCTCGAGCCACCTCCGCTTGTTGGCTGCCTCGCCGTCCATCTCAATCGGCGGTGACGCCGGTGTACACGTGTGTTGGTGTGTGTTGTGTGCTGGCCTGCTGGGTGAGCGCGAGTTCGTCCTTCTGTGCATGCTGTCGCGCAGTGGTGAATTGTGCGCGAGTGCGTCCTTCACACGGAAGAAGTGTGTCCTCAATGTGCCCTCAATTTACTAGCATGCGGGGTGCTACCCCGAGTGGTTTCAACTTTGTTTACTTCACCGCGTGTCAGATGGGCCTCTAGTTTACTTATTTTCACCCACTACCACATGGGCCAGCACACGAAGATAGAGAACACGAGCTAACAAGGCAGCAGGTGGACTGGTTGACCGATCAACTAAACAATATATGGAGATATACGCTGACACAGTGAGTGTATAATCCTTCGGTATAGAGAGTTCAAGTGAGAGGGGAGGCCCGTGAGAGATAGCAAAGAGAGAGAAAGAGCTACTCCCTCCGTTCGATAATGTAGTGCCAACATTTTTTTTAAAGTCAAACTTTTGAAATTTTGACCAAGTTTATAAACAAATTACTTATATCTACAATACCAAAGATAAATGATAGTATGAAGTAAGTACATGTTGTGATGAATCTAATGATTGTTCCAGATGTAAATGGTTTTTCCACATATACATGGTTGAAAGGATCGAGAAGAGGTGTCTAGAGGGGGGTGAATAGAATCTTAACAAAGAAAAGTTGTAGTTTTTGTTTTCTTCAAGTTAAGGTAGAGTTTTAGCACAAGTTTAAACATTCACAACACATTCAAGCAAGCATGGCAAGAGTATATGAGCAGCAGAAAGTAAAGCATGCAATTTGCGAGAATGTAAAGAGATTGGATTGGAGTGTGCAAACGCAATTGGAGACACAGATGTTTTTGGCGTGGGTCCGATAGGTGGTGCTATCATACATCCACCTTGGTGGAGACTTCAACCCACGAAGGGTAACGGTTGTGCGAGTCCACGGAGGGCTCCACCCATGAAGGGTCCACGAAGAAGCAACCTTGTCTATCCCACCATGGCCATCGCCCACGAAGGACTTGCCTCACTAGGGTAGATCTTCACGAAGTAGGCGATCTCCTTGCCCGTACAAACTCCTTGGTTCAACTCCACAATCTTGACGGAGGCTCCCAAGTGACACCTACCCAATCTAGGAGACACCACTCTCCAAAAGGTAATAGATGGTGTGGGTTGATGATGAACTCCTTGCTCTTGTGCTTCAAATGATAGTCTCCCCAACACTCAACTCTCTCTCACAGATTTGGATTTGGTGGAAAGATGACCTGAGTGAAAAGCAAGTTGGAGAAGGCTAGAGATCAAGATTTATGTGGTCGGAGTGGATTATCTTCACCTCAACACATGAGTAGGTGGTTCTCTCTCAGAAAATGTATGTTGTAAGTGTAGGCATGTTCTGATGGCTCTCCTCACGAATGAAGAGTGGTGGAGGGGCATTTATAGCCTCCACACAAAATCTAACCGTTACATTCAAATCACCAAACTCGGTGGGACCGAATCAGAAAACTCGGTCGGACCGATTTAGTTCAAAATGTGAATGTTAGGATTTTCGGTGGGACCGACATGATCAACTCAGTGGGACGGATGTGCTAGGGTTAGGGTAAAACCTCATCTCGGTTTGACCGCTTACGCAAACTCGGTGGGACCGATTTTGGTAATAAGCTAACGAGAGAGTTGGTCAGGAAAACTTGGTGAGACCGATTACAAATCTCGGTAAGACCGAAATTAATGCAATAGGCAACAGAGAGTTTGCAAGCCCACCTAGGTAAGACCGGGATCCCATCGGTGAGACCGAATTGATTAGGGTTTCTGGCGGTGGCTATGTCAAGTGAACTCGGTGGCGCCAGATAGAAAGTTTTGGTGGGGCCGAGTTTGACTTTTTGGTTTGGGACATATGTGGATATGAGAAAGTGGTTGAGGGCTTGGGAGCATATCACTAAGCACTTGAGCAAGTAACCCATTAAGCAACACCTCATCCCCTTTTAATAGTATTAGCTTTCCTATGGACTCAATGTGATCTTGGATCACTAAAAGTGAAATGTAGAGTCGTGAGCTTTTGAGCTTGAGCCAATCCTTTGTCCTCATCATCTTGAAGGGGTTCCACATTCTCTTGTCCATGCCACTCCATCTGTTGAACTTGTCTGAAATATACTAGATAAAAATATTAGTCCAACAAGATATATGTTGACATTAATTACCAAAACCACCCAGGGAGCACTTGTGCTTTCAATATCCCCCTTTTTGGTAATTGATGACAACATATATCAAAGCTTTAGATAAAGATGTAGAAAATAACAAGTACAGCTTTGGAAGGACACATAACATTCATAGGCTCCCCCTACATGTATGCAATCATGTTAATGAGGAATAAGAGCATGTGAATGCATAGACATGACAGAGCAAGCAATCTGTTACATGTATCTTGGCTATATGCATCAGAGTAAATGATATGAAGTGTAACCTCATGTTGATGATTCCTTCTTGCAAACAATTTGTACATTAGCAAGAAACCTTCATGCACATGTGTGTGATGCATATACTTACCTTGTGGTCTTGAGCTGGCTTTGGAAGGGATGAACCTGAGTAAACAAGGTTAGATAACACAGATACATCTACTAGACAGAGCAAACAAAAGAAACCACAAGAGTACCAAGACTGGGATGACATGTAGAGTGTGAGTACTGGGTACTCTATTGGATACAGACATGTCCCCAAAGGTAAAAGATATGCAATGAATTCAAAGACTTAATTCCCTGGCAGTCTTTCTCCCCTTGAATCTTATATTCGATAATGGGAGAAAATAGGGAAACAACATCAGAGCAAAACAGATCATAAATATAGCATAGACATGTCTTTCCCCTCTTAAAGACATGTGACTTCTCTCCTATTGAACACCAAGCATCTAGGGCCTCTCTCTCTCCCCCTGTTTGAAGTATTCTCTCCCCTTGTGAAGAATTAAGCTTTGATGTGATCTCTCTCTCTCCCCCTTTGACATCAATTTCCAAGAAGGGATCTTCTGGAGTGTGAGTCAAAATAGGTTTGGTCCTTGAGTCACAGAGCAAAACAACATATAGATTGTGATGCTGGTAGAGGTCAAGAATCATCAAGAGGAGCTGGAACAAAAAATGCAGGAACAAGTGGCAAATTGTCTTCTCTGCAGGGAATCGGTGACACCGAGTTGTGTGCTTCGGTTGCACCAAAGTTGTTCGGTGGGACCGAAGTGACAAACCAGTGTGACCAAGTTCAACACAGAGAATGAGCAATAGTCACCTCAGCTCTCTAGGCAAATAAGATCTCACAAGGATTTGCAAGGAATTAACTGAAGGATTTGCAATGACTTTGATGCAAAGAAATGCAGAGCAAAATCAGAGAAAATAAAATCTAGATGAAGTTTTTTTTGATAAAGGGAAGGGGAACAAAAATGCAAGGAACAAATGCAAGAACTCAGAGAAACACTAGAGAACTTCATCTAGAATTGGACGGTGACAAAGTCACCTATGTTAGAGTATATTGACTAAGGAGTCAAGTGAGAACACTTGATCACAAGTCATACTCATCGTTTAAGCTCAAAATGGGGTTACCATTTTTCATTTAAGCTTTTGATGTATTCGCATCTTGTTGAGCTGCTTTGACCCATGACTTGGAGTAAAGCTTCTCTAAGAGGGAATAACATACCTTCGGTGGTGGTGTTGAACTTGATCATGTAGTTGAACTTGCGTGGAGTGCTCAACGTTGATGTAGCGCATCAATGGTTGGGAGCACCACTTGTAGTTTGAGTTCGTCTACCTACATGGGTTAGTCTTGCAAGGAAGAGCACTTGTGTATCCAAAATGAAAATCATGAAATTTGATACCAAATGAAATTTGATATGTAGAATTTGTCAAAGGATATGTTGAAGGGTTTCATGCTTCCTTGTCTTCAACCACCATGTTGTAGAGACTTACTGATGTAGAGATCGCTCAATATGAAAGCGAGCTGCAATCTCATGGATTTAGATTCACCCAAGTACCTACAAGGGTTAGATAGAATGCAAGGGTACTGATGTATCCAAGACATATGATCATCATCATAAGAGAAAAGGTCAAGGATTAGTCATAGGCTCATTGTAACGCCCACGATGCGGCTATATCTCCCACGTGTCGAGGCACGACTTAGAGGCATAACCGCATAGTGGTTTTGTCGCAAGAAGGGTCATCTTCACACAATCCCATGTAATGAACAAGAATGGGATAAAGAGTTGGCTTACAATCGCCACTTCACACAATACATAAATACGATCCATACATCATCCAAAATACAATCATATAGACCGGCTACGGTCAAAATCCAGCTGAAAATAATACAACCCCAAATGCTAGATCCCCAATCGTCCCAACTGGGCTCCACTACTGATCAACAGGAAAAGACACATAATAACGACCACGTTCCTCGTCGAACTCCCACTTGAGATCGACGCCATCATCTGCACTGGCATCGTCGGCACCTGCAACTGTTTTGGAAGTATCTGTGAGTCACGGGGACTCAGCAATCTCACACCCGCGAGATCAAGACTATTTAAGCTTAAAGGGGGGAATGGTGCAAGGAGGTGGAGCTGTAGCGGCAAAAGCATATATGGTGGCTAACTTGCGCAAATGAGAGCGAGAAGAGAAGCAAAGGAACGGACGTCATCTAGCAATGACCAAGAAGAGGTCCTGAACACCTACTTACGTCATCATAACACAGACCGTGTTCACTTCCCGAACTCCGCCGAGAAGAGACCATCACGGTTACACACGCACTTGGTGTATTTTAATTGGGTCAAGTGACAAGTTATCTACAACCGGACATTAACAAATTCCCATCTGCCTCATAACCGCGGGCACGGCTTTCGAAAGATAATACCCTGCAGGGGTGTCCCAACTTAGCCCATCATAAGCTCTCACGGTCAACGAAGGATAAACCTTCTCCCGGAAAGACCCGATCAGTCTCGGAATCCCGGTTTACAAGACATCTCGACAATGGTAAAACAAGACCAGCAAAGCCGCCCGAATGTGCCGACAAATCCCGATAGGAGCTGCACATATCTCGTTCTCAGGGCACACCGGATAAGTCAAGCTACGAGTAAAACCAGACCTCGAGTTTCCCCGAGGTGGCCCCGCAGGCTGCTCGGTTCGGACCAACACTCGAAGGAGCACTGGCCCGGGGGGGGGGGTTAAAATAAGATGACCCTCGGGCTCGCGAAAACCCGGGGGAAAAGGCTTAGGCGGCAAATAGTAAAACCAAAGTTGGGCCTTGCTGGAGGAGTTTTATTCAAGGCGAACTGTCAAGGGGGTCCCATAAATCACCCGACCGTGTAAGGAACGCAAACTCAAGGAACATAATCCCGGTATAACAGTAACTAGTGCGGCAAGAGTGGAACAAATCACCAGGCATAAGGCCGAGCCTTCCACCCTTTACCAGATATAGATAGATGCATTAATTAAATAAGAGATATTGTGATATCCCAACATATCCATGTTCCGACATGGAACAAACTTCAACTTCACCTGCAACTAGCAACGCTATAAGAGGGGCTGAGCAAAAGCGGTAACAAAGCCAAACAACGGTTTGCTAGGACAGGATGGTTAGAGGCTGACATGGCTAAAATGGGAGACATGATATAGCAAGAGATAGGTAGCGAGCATGGCAATAGAGCGAACAACTAGCATAGCAAAGATAGAAGTGATTTCGAGGGGTGGTCATCTTGCCTGCAAGATTCTCAGAGTTGTCGAAAGCTTGATCCTCGTAAGCGTACTCGACAGGTTCCTCGTTCACGAACTCGTCTCCCGGCTCTACCCAAGACAAGAACACAAACAAACGGAACCACAATCAACAACGAGAAATGCACAAGCAACATGATGCAAAATATGTATGATATGCAAGATATGATATGCGATGCATATGCGTGCTCCGGAAGGAAAATGATGAACATGGCAGTAACTTGGCAAACCAAGCATGCCACTGGAAAGATGAGATGATTTCGGTCGAAATCGATATAAAGATCACCGGAATCGGATGCACGGTTTGCAAATGGCAAGCAAAACAAGAATGACACTAATCTGCGATAAACAGCAAGATAGCACTTAAAATGCAACAAGTAACAATGCTACAGCACCCCAACATAGCAACAAAGCATATGGCAGTAATCTACAGGAGATGCTTGACAAAAGATGAACACTGAGCTACTGCTAGTTCACAACATATCAAGCTCAAACAAGCATGGCAAAAGTGCAAAAGATTACAGGTTCACAGACTTGGTGAAAAACTGGACATGGCAGAAATCATCATCAGGTAGCAATGTTCAGAGCACGAAATCAACATGCTACAGGAACTTAACATAGCAACACAAGGCATGGTAGTGTTCTACTAAATGCACATGACAAAAGTCCCTTACTGAGCATAAGCCAAAAAGGACCAGAAGATATGGTGGTAAGCATGTAAACATAGCAAGTTTCGTTATCAGGTTTCAGACTTAGCAGAAAACAGAGCATGGCAGAAATATTAATATGTAGGCCTCTTTGTGAGCTTGATGCACTCACTACAGAGCAAAGCATGACAAACCAAGCATACATACAGCAAGATGGCATGTTTATAAAGCTATCCATGGCAAGAACAATTGCATTGCATGTATGGATCAACTACAATAAGCTTGGCAAAAATGCATGTCATGTTAAGAATCTGCCAGAAATATTTTATAGCAAAAGTAGAGCAGGAATAGATCAATTACAACTATAGCTACAAAACATCCTTAATGAACATCTCCAAAATATGCATGGATCTCTCTGTAGCATCAAGTTTACATGGCAACAAAATTACAGCAGACAAAGACTTAGAGAAATCACTAAGTCCCTGAAATCAGAATTATTACGGGACCTACTTTGCATGCTTGTGCTAGTCATCACAGAGATTAAAAAAATACATGGACTATACCACTGGAAAGATGGCATGGCATACTTCAAAACACATGTACAGCTCATGCTCAAAAGATGCACAGATTAAATGATACAAAAATGACAAATCTCCAAGTTCTGATAAGAACCAGAGATTAACAGCAACTAGGCCTCTTCCAACGAAGATTTGGGCATCAAGATGACCTCTAAAGAAAATGGTGCAATTGAACAAAATGAAGAGCATCACGAGGCGAACAATTTGACATATTATATGCACGAATCGGAGCTACATGCCCAAAGTTATCGCAATACGAACAGGAGCACATGCTGATGGAAATTAGGACTTCGAAGAAATTAGGGCGAGAAAAAGTCAACGGGTACCGAACTGGATCGGATCTGGCTCGTCGCTCGAGCCCGAGCTCGACGGCCGGAGTTGCTCGGGCCGGCCGGAGGCGAGGCAGGGGCCGGCGGGCGAGGGGGCCGGAGGCCGGAGGCGAGGCGGCGGCGCCGGAGAAGGGGGCCGCCGGCGGGGGCGGCGAGCACCGGCGGTGAGGCGCGGCGGCGGGGCTCGGTGGCGATGGCGGCCGGCGGTGATGGCGGCGGCGGCCGCCCGGCGGCGCGGGCACGGGGCCCGAGGCGGCGGCGGCGGGAGGAGGCGGGCCGGAGGGCCGGCGATGGGCCTGCGGGCCGGCGGCGCGGTGGAGAGGCCGGCGGGACACGTGTCGCGCTCTGACTGGTCGGGGCGCGGCGGCGGACGTTGTCCGGCGGCGGCTGGACGCGTCCGCCCGCGGAGAGGGGAAAATTAGGGTTTCGTCTGAGATTTCGTTTTTCGGGTTGCCCACTTATAAATAGGTAGAGGGAGCTAGGAGGCTCCAAATGAGGTGCGGTTTTCGCCCACACGATCGTGATCGAACGACCTAGAGCATGGAAGAGAGTTTGGTGGGTTTTGGGCTGGTTTTGGAGGGGGTTTTTGCTGGATACTCAAATGGACATTGCGGAGGCCCGGTTAACCGTTGGAGTACCAAACGACCTCCGAATGGAACGAAACTTGACCGGTAGTCTCCGGGTGGTATATTAAGACCACTTGACAAGCCTCGGTCCATTCCGAGAAAGTTTGCCACACGCACACGAAAGAAAACAAGAGGGGTGCACCGGAGGAGATAGGAGCGCCGGATTGGAAAACGGACAACGGGGAAAATGCTCGGATGCATGAGACGAACACGTATGCGAATGCAATGCACATGATGACATGATATGAAAATGCATGACATAACAAAATACAAAACGCAAAACAAAACCCGACAACGGAGGGAAAAACATATCACATAGCCGGAAATGGCAAGAGTCGGAGTTACAAATATGGCAAGTTACATGCGGGGTGTTACAACACTCCACCACTACGAGAGGATCTCGTCCCGAGATCTAGGACTGAAAGAACTCCGGATATTCGGAACGGAGATGGTCCTCGCGTTCCCAGGTGGCTTCCCGGTCGGAATGGTGCGACCACTTCACTTTCAGGAATTTGATAGACTTGTTGCGAGTCTTGCGCTCAGTTTCTTCGAGAATAGCAACGGGGTGCTCATGTAAGACAAATCTTCTTGGAGGTCAATCTCTTCGAAGTCGATAGTGCGCTCAGGCGTCTTGAAGCACTTGCGGAGCTGTGACACGTGGAACACATCGTGCACGTTCGCGAAGTTGGAAGGAAGTTCAAGTTGATAGGCGAGGTCGCCTCTTTTGCCAATGATCTTGAAAGGACCCACGTATCTAGGGGCAAGCTTCCCTTTGATACCGAAGCGACGAGTGCCTTTCATTGGAGAGACGCGGAGGTAGACATGGTCTCCGATCTCGAAAGCCAAATCACGATGCTTACTATCATAGTAACTCTTCTGACGCGATTGCGCGGCTTTGAGATTATCACGGATGACTTTACACATTTCTTCAGCTTCAGTGATTAAGTCATTGCCAAGAAGTTGGCGTTCACCAGTCTCTGACCAATTAAGAGGGGTACGGCATTTTCTGCCATAGAGAATCTCGAATGGGGCCTTGCCCGAACTCGCTTGGAAGCTGTTGTTGTAGGAGAATTCAGCATATGGGAGACAATCTTCCCATTTCATGCCAAAAGAAATGACACAAGCCCTGAGCATATCTTCAAGAATTTGATTGACTCGCTCGACTTGGCCACTAGTTTGAGGGTGAAAAGCTGTGCTGAAGCGAATGTTAGTGCCCATGGCCTTCTGGAAGGAGTCCCAGAACTTAGAGGTGAAGATGCTTCCACGATCAGAAGAAATCAATTGTGGAATGCCGTGCAAGGAGACAATTCTGGAGGTGTAGAGCTCTGCCAGCTGAGCTGCTGTGATGGATTCTTTGATAGGAAGGAAATGAGCCACTTTAGAAAGCTTGTCGATGACAACGAAGATAGCATCATTTCCGCGCTTGGACTTGGGAAATCCAGTCACGAAGTCCATTTCAATATGATCAAACTTCCATTCTGGGATAGCGAGAGGTTGGAGGAGACCAGCTGGTCGTTGGTGTTCTGCTTTCACTCTTCGGCAGACATCACATTCATTCACGAATTGAGCAATTTCTCGCTTCATTCGAGTCCACCAATACGACTGCTTGAGGTCATGATACATCTTCGTACTTCCAGGATGAATGGAAAGGAGAGAATTGTGCGCCTCGTTCATTATGACTTTCCTTAGATCACCTTTCGGAACCACAATCCGGTCCTCGAAGAACAAAGTGTCTCTGTCATCAATGCGATAGCACTTGTATTTGGAAAGACCCTTGTCGATACCACGTTTCACCTTCTTCACCATGGCATCAAGGAGTTGTGCCTCACGAATTTGATCTTCCAAAGTAGGAGAGACTATGAGGTTGGCAAGAAAGCCTTGAGGAACAACTTGGAGATTCAGCTTGCGGAAAGCTTCACAAAGATCCGGTTGGAAAGGCTTGAGAATTAAGCTGTTGCAATAAGCTTTCCTGCTTAAAGCATCTGCAATGACATTAGCCTTGCCTGGAGTATATTCGATACTCGGATTGTACTCTTGAATCATTTCGACCCATCGAGTCTGCCTGAGGTTGAGGTTGGGCTGAGTGAAGATATACTTGAGACTCTTGTGATCAGTGAAAATGTCCACTTGTCTTCCCAACAAGAGATGTCTCCACGTAACCAAAGCATGGACAACTGCCGCCAACTCAAGATCGTGAGTGGGGTAGTTCTTCTCGTTGGGCTTCAACTGCCGAGAGGTATAAGCCACAACTTTCTTCTCTTGCATTAACACAGCACCGAGACCTTGGAGAGAAGCATCACAGAAAACTTCATACGGCTTGGATTCATCAGGAGGAGTCAAGACAGGAGCTGTGACTAGTTTCTGTTTGAGAGTGTTGAAAGCAACTTCACACTCAGGAGACCAGACATATTTCACATGCTTCTGTAGGAGGTTGGAAAGAGGTTTTGCAATTTTGGAGAAATTCTCAACGAATCTTCGGCAATAGCTTGCAAGACCCAGAAAACTGCGGAGCTGCTTGACATTTTGAGGAGGTTCCCAATCCAGAACTGCGGACACCTTCTCGGGGTTAACAGCGATGCCTTTGGCAGAGATGATGTGACCAAGGAAAAGAACTTCATCGAGCCAAAACTCACATTTGGAGAACTTCGCATAGAATTGATACTCTCTGAGCTTGTCGAGCACCAATCGCAAATGTTTGGCATGATCCTGCTTATTCTTGGAGAAGACCAAGATATCATCGAGATACACCAGAACGAATTCATTGGTATAGGGGTTGAAGATGAAATTCATCATCCGAGAGAACACCGGAGGAGCATTGACAAGGCCGAAAGACACGACAGTATATTCATAAGAACCAAAGCTTGTTCTGAATGCTGTCTTGGGAATATCTTCTTCACGAATGCGAATCTGATGATAACCCATACGAAGGTCAAGCTTCGAGAATACTTTAGCACCTTTGAGTTGCTCGAATAGCTCATTGATGTTGGGAAGTGGATACTTGTTCTTGATTGTCTTCTTGTTCAATGGACGGTAGTCGACACAAAGTCGGTCCGTGCCATCCTTCTTCTTGACAAAAAGAACACCACAACCCCATGGAGAAGAACTCGGTCTGATCAAACCCAGACGTTCTTGTTCATCGAGCTGCTTCTTCAATTCCTTCAGCTCGCTTGGTCCAAGCTTGTATGGACGCTTGCAAACAGGTACAGTACCAGGCTCTAGTTCGATAACGAACTCAACTGGCCGGTGCGGAGGCATACCCGGAAGCTCTTCTGGAAAAACATCTTGATACTCGCAAACGATTGGAATTTGAGAGATGGCATCCAATTCGCCCTTCTCATTGAGAGAGAAAAACCGAATGGTTTCATCACGAGCGGCAAAATAATCACATCCTCAGACGAGTGTGTCAATTGAATTTCCCTGGCGGCACAATCAAGTTGAGCCTTATGCTTAGAAAGCCAGTCCATCCCGAGAATAAGATCAATATCCGAGTCACCAAGAACAATTGGAGAAGACTGAAATTTATAGTCACCCATCTTGATGGAAACATCCGGAACCATCATGCTAGAACTCAAACGTTTACCCGGAGAAACGACATCCATGGGTTTACTCAGATGAGAACAAGTGAATTCATGCTTGGCAAAAAACGGTCTTGACATGAAACAAAGCGATGCACCAGTATCAAAAAGAACTTTAGCAGGAATATCATTAACTGAGAGATTACCCATAATCACATCAGTAGATTCCTCCGCTTGAGCTGCATTCATCATGTTCACCTTGGCAGACTTTGGATTATGCTTGACCACTGCATTGCTGGAAGATCTGACAGGAGGAGGAGGAGGAAGACGCCTCTGGTTGAAGCACTTGTTAGCATAGTGACCTTTCTGCTGACATTTGTTGCAAGTCACCTCTGAGAGTGGACGGTGATAAGGAGCATTGGACTTTGGAGCTTGATTCTGAGACTTGTTCTAATAACAAGAGTTGGAAGAGTTTGAAGAACCATGGCCACCTTTGTTCTTCTGCTGGTAAGGCTGACGAAACGGAGGAGGAGGAGGAGGCAACCAGAACTTCTGTTGCTTAGCTGTCACAAGTGAGGAAGAAGAAGACTGAACTGCGTCCCTGACTCTTTTCTTAGAAGCCTCACACTTGAGCTGAGCAGCCTCTTGCTTGAGTGCCATATTGTAGAATTGATCAAACTGAGTAGGCTCAACAAGAACGAGAGCTAACTGCAGATCCTCTTTAAGGCCACCTCTGAAATGATAGATCATGCTCTTCTCATCAGGAACGTCTTGTTTAGCGAAGCGAGCAAGTTTCTGAAACTGAATGTTGTATTGATACACAGACATGTTTCCTTGCTTGAGATTGCGGAACTCCTCACGCTTGCTCTCGACAACACTTTGTGGAATGTGGTGCGCTTTGAAGTCCCGACAGAAGTCAGTCCAAGTGATCACACGACCTCCTCTGGAATCTTTGTATTGCTGAAACCAATCAGCAGCTTGGTCCTTGAGCTGGAAAGAAGCGAACTTGACATAGTCCTCAGGCCTGACATTGCTACATTCAAAATGCTTGTTGATGTCCACGAGCCAATCATCGGCATCCGTGGCCTCGGCACAGTAGCTGAAAGACTTAGGCTGATTTGCGAGAAACTGGTTGAGAGTGGCAAAGTGAAACTGATTGTTGCCTTGACCTTGATTGCCTTGATTGCCTTGCCCTTGAGTACGTTCTTGCAAGAGTTGCAGAATCATCTGAGCATTGGCGTTGGTGGCTGCCATGATTGCTTGCCATGCCTCCGGAGGTGGAGGTGGTGGCGGAGGGTTCGCTTGACTCCCTTCATTGCGATCCGGATTCTGACGCGTTGGCGGAGCCATCCTGAAGAGGGTGACATCCGTTAGCATCTTGATAGACAAAAGATAAGTAGAATCAACGGATAGAAATTGCAACATATAGTCTTCACAATAAGCATTCGCACGAAGATGAACGAATGAATTCCGTAGTAAATCATCACACTTCCATAAGTTGAGAAGCCACTTGCAAAAGATATGGAATGAACAAAATAAAACAAAGTATTGGCTTGCAGAATAAGCCGGAACAAACATATGATAGAGTTTCGTCCGAAGTTTTCGTGGTGGGGCCCACACGGGCTCAATCGTATAGCACCATCATGTACAAGGCTGTGCACATGACATACGAAGCGTCCCCGAGTCGGCAAAGCCATGGACTCTTTAAGACTCAACGAGACCACTGTAAAATCAACCGTATACAGGCGGACCACTAGACGTCGAACCCCAATCTCATATCATGCATCTGTCGGAAAGAAATCCTAAGGCTACTTGAATTCCCACTTATAAACTCCCGAAACTTTCTGGTTATGCAATCTGGTGTAGGGGATACAGGGGACACAAAATATATATCACCCAAACTAGCAATCCCTAGATCCAGCTGTATCCATCCGTCAACACATAACCAAGAAACCTTCGGAAATCGTTTACCTCAACCTTCGAAAAACATCCGTTATACAAGTTATGGCAATACTCCCGAACTCCCGCCCCAGTACTGGGTGGCGTCGAGGTGATCTCACCAACAACTGCATAAAAGAGATTTCGATGTCGGCGAAACTCAGGTATTCCAGAACTGCAACGATAAAATTGTGACGACAACACCTCGGAGCTCAACTCCCCGGGACACTGCCACAACCCCTAAATGACAGGAGGCACCAAGAACAATGTTCTCGTCACAAATCGATCGGAACGATTCCAAGATACCCGCGTGATCCTAAAATTTTTTTTAGTGAAATTTGAGGAGAGCGTAGTCAAAACTCTACGTCAGGAGACCTCACCAGAGCGACGAAGGGACAGAGGAGTAAAAAGAATCCTACTCTCTGATGTATATAATCCTAAGACTCAAAACATTTTTGTTCTAGACTCAACAACGTCAGCGATTCGATCAAGCAGGGGGCTCCTAAGTCGGGGATGGCTCCGATTACCAACTTGTAACGCCCACGATGCGGCTATATCTCCCACGTGTCGAGGCACGACTTAGAGGCATAACCGATAGTGGTTTTGTCGCAAGAAGGGTCATCTTCACACAATCCCATGTAATGAACAAGAATGGGATAAAGAGTTGGCTTACAATCGCCACTTCACACAATACATAAATACGATCCATACATCATCCAAAATACAATCATATAGACCGGCTACGGTCAAAATCCAGCTGAAAATAAGACAACCCCAAATGCTAGATCCCCGATCGTCCCAACTGGGCTCCACTACTGATCATCAGGAAAAGACACATAATAACGACCACGTTCCTCGTCGAACTCCCACTTGAGATCGACGCCATCATCTGCACTGGCATCGTCGGCACCTGCAACTGTTTTGGAAGTATCTGTGAGTCACGGGGACTCAGCAATCTCACACCCGCGAGATCAAGACTATTTAAGCTTAAAGGGGGAATGGTGCAAGGAGGTGGAGCTGCAGCGGCAAAAGCATATATGGTGGCTAACTTGCGCAAATGAGAGCGAGAAGAGAAGCAAAGGAACGGACGTCATCTAGCAATGACCAAGAAGAGGTCCTGAACACCTACTTACGTCATTCATAACACAGACCGTGTTCACTTCCCGGACTCCGCCGAGAAGAGACCATCACGGTTACACACGCACTTGGTGTATTTTAATTGGGTCAAGTGACAAGTTATCTACAACCGGACATTAACAAATTCCCATCTGCCTCATAACCGCGGGCACGGCTTTCGAAAGATAATACCCTGCAGGGGTGTCCCAACTTAGCCCATCATAAGCTCTCACGGTCAACGAAGGATAAACCTTCTCCCGGAAAGACCCGATCAGTCTCGGAATCCCGGTTTACAAGACATCTCGACAATGGTAAAACAAGACCAGCAAAGCCGCCCGAATGTGCCGACAAATCCCGATAGGAGCTGCACATATCTCGTTCTCAGGGCACACCGGATAAGTCAAGCTACGAGTAAAACCAGACCTCGAGTTTCCCCGAGGTGGCCCCGCAGGCTGCTCGGTTCGGACCAACACTCGAAGGAGCACTGGCCCGGGGGGGGTTAAAATAAGATGACCCTCGGGCTCGCGAAAACCCGGGGGAAAAGGCTTAGGCGGCAAATAGTAAAACCAAAGTTGGGCCTTGCTGGAGGAGTTTTATTCAAGGCGAACTGTCAAGGGGGTCCCATAAATCACCCGACCGTGTAAGGAACGCAAACTCAAGGAACATAATCCCGGTATAACAGTAACTAGTGCGGCAAGAGTGGAACAAATCACCAGGCATAAGGCCGAGCCTTCCACCCTTTACCAAAATATATAGATGCATTAATTAAATAAGAGATATTGTGATATCCCAACATATCCATGTTCCGACATGGAACAAACTCCAACTTCACCTGCAACTAGCAACGCTATAAGAGGGGCTGAGCAAAAGCGGTAACATAGCCAAACAACGGTTTGCTAGGACAGGATGGTTAGAGGCTGACATGGCTAAAATGGGAGACATGATATAGCAAGAGATAGGTAGCGAGCATGGCAATAGAGCGAACAACTAGCATAGCAAAGATAGAAGTGATTTCGAGGGGTGGTCATCTTGCCTGCAAGATTCTCAGAGTTGTCGAAAGCTTGATCCTCGTAAGCGTACACGACAGGTTCCTCGTTCACGAACTCGTCTCCCGGCTCTACCCAAGACAAGAACACAAACAAACGGAACCACAATCAACAACGAGAAATGCACAAGCAACATGATGCAAAACATGTATGATATGCAAGATATGATATGCGATGCATATGCGTGCTCCGGAAGGAAAATGATGAACATGGCAGTAACTTGGCAAACCAAGCATGCCACTGGAAAGATGAGATGATTTCGGTCGAAATCGATATAAAGATCACCGGAATCGGATGCACGGTTTGCAAATGGCAAGCAAAACAAGAATGACACTAATCTGCGATAAACAGCAAGATAGCACTTAAAATGCAACAAGTAACAATGCTACAGCACCCCAACATAGCAACAAAGCATATGGCAGTAATCTACAGGAGATGCTTGACAAAAGATGAACACTGAGCTACTGCTAGTTCACAACATATCAAGCTCAAACAAGCATGGCAAAAGTGCAAAAGATTACAGGTTCACAGACTTAGTGAAAAACTGGACATGGCAGAAATCATCATCAGGTAGCAATGTTCAGAGCACGAAATCAACATGCTACAGGAACTTAACATAGCAAAACAAGGCATGGTAGTGTTCTACTAAATGCACATGACAAAAGTCCCTTACTGACCATAAGCCAAAAAGGACCAGAAGATATGATGGCAAGCATGTAAACATAGCAAGTTTCGTTATCAGGTTTCAGACTTAGCAGAAAACAGAGCATGGCAGAAATATTAATATGTAGGCCTCTTTGTGAGCTTGATGCACTCACTACAGAGCAATGCATGACAAACCAAGCATACCTACAGCAAGATGGCATGTTTATGAAGCTATCCATGGCAAGAACAATTGCATAGCATGTATGGATCAACTACAATAAGCTTGGCAAAATGCATATCATGTTAAGAATCTGCCAGAAATATTTTATAGCAAAAGTAGAGCAAGATTGAGTCATGTTATGGTACTCTAAAATTGCAAACAATTGCAGGAATGGATCAATTACAACTATAGCTACAAAAAATCCTTAATGAACATCTCCAAAATATGCATGGATCTCTCTGTAGCATCAAGTTTACATGGCAACAAAATTACAGCAGACAAAGACTTGGAGAAATCAGTCCCTGAAATCAGAATTATTACGGGACCTACTTTGCATGCTTGTGCTAGTCACCATAGAGATCACAAAAATACATGGACTATACCACTGGAAAGATGGCATGGCATAATTCAAAACACATGTAGAGCTCAAGCTCAAAAGATGCACAGATTAAATGATACAAAAATGACAAATCTCCAAGTTCTGATAAGAACCAGAGATTAACAGCAACTAGCCCTCTTCCAACGAAGATTGGGGCATCAAGATGACCTCTAAAGAAAATGGTGCAATTGAATAAAATGAAGAGCATCACGAGGCAAATAATTTGACATATTATATGCGCGAATCGGAGCTACATGCACAAAGTTATCGCAATACGAACAGGAGCACATGCTGATGGAAATTAGGACTTGGAAGAAATTAGGGCGAGAAAAAGTCAACGGGTACCGAACTGGATCGGATCTGGCTCGTCGCTCGAGCCCGAGCTCGACGGCCGGAGTTGCTCGGGCCGGCGGGCGAGGGGGCCGGAGGCCGGAGGCGAGGCGGCGGCGCCGGAGAAGGGGGCCGCCGGCGGGGGCGGCGAGCACCGGCGGTGAGGCGCGGCGGGGGCTCGGTGGCGATGGCGGCCGGCGGGATGGCGCGGCGGCGGCCGCGGAGATGGCGGCGGCGGCGCCCGGCGGCGCGGGCACGGGGCCCGAGGCGGCGGCGGCGGGAGGAGGCGGGCCGGAGGGCCGGCGATGGGCCTGCGGGCCGGCGGCGCGGTGGAGAGGCCGGCGGGACACGTGTCGCGCTCTGACTGGTCGGGGCGCGGCGGCGGACGTTGTCCGGCGGCGGCTGGACGCGTCCGCCCGCGGAGAGGGGAAAATTAGGGTTTCGTCTGAGATTTCGTTTTTCGGGATGCCCACTTATAAATAGGTAGAGGGAGCTAGGAGGCTCCAAATGAGGTGCGGTTTTCGCCCACACGATCGTGATCGAACGACCTAGAGCATGGAAGAGAGTTTGGTGGGATTTGGGCTGGTTTTGGAGGGGTTTTTGCTGGATACTCAAATGGACATTGCGGAGGCCCGGTTAACCGTTGGAGTACCAAACGACCTCCGAATGGAACGAAACTTGACCGGTAGTCTCCGGGTGGTATATTAAGACCACTTGACAAGCCTCGGTCCATTCCGAGAAAGTTTGACACACGCACACGAAAGAAAACAAGAGGGGTGCACCGGAGGAGATAGGAGCGCCGGATTGGAAAACGGACAACGGGGAAAATGCTCGGATGCATGAGACGAACACGTATGCGAATGCAATGCACATGATGACATGATATGAAAATGCATGACATGACAAAATACAAAACGCAACACAAAACCCGACAACGGAGGGAAAAACATATCACATAGCCGGAAATGGCAAGAGTCGGAGTTACAAATATGGCAAGTTACATGCGGGGTGTTACACTCATGCCTCGCATGTATCCAAATGGGGTTCCTACTCCAAGTTTGAATGCAATCATGAATGTTCATTTACCTCTCAAACGGCAAAAAGACTTTCTCATCAATGAGGTTTGGTGAATTATCGGTCCAATTGCCTTATCAGTATAAACATGCTTAAGAGCAATGTCCCCTTTAGCAACATGATCTCGAATGTAATGATGACGAACTTCAATTTGCTTTGTTCGAGAATGTTGCACGAGATTGTGAGCAATCTAAATAGCACTCTCATTGTCACAAAGCAATGGAACATGTTTCACATTGATCCCATAATCTTTAAGAGTTTGGGTCATCCAAAGTAATTGAGCACAACATGAACCGGCGGCAATGTATTCCGCTTCGGCAGTGGATAAGGATACCGAGTTTTGTTTCTTGGAGGACCAAGACACAAGAGATCTACCAAGAAATTGACAAGTACCCGAAGTGGACTTTATATCAACCTTGTCTCCGGCTTAGTCCGAATCGGAATAGCCAATAAGATCAAAAGAGGACCTCTTAGGATACCAAATGCCAAAATTTGGTGTATGTATTAAGTATCTCACTATCCTTTTCACAGCCTTAAGATGACATTCTTTGGGGGCTGCTTGATATCGTGCACACATGCACACACTTAGCATAATATCGGGATGGGAGGCACATAGATATAACAATGAACCAATCATAGGGCGATAAACCATTTGGTCAACCGATTTGCCATCCTTGGTCAAGTCAAGATGTCCACTAGTAGGAAAGGGGGTTTTCATACCTTTGCTTTCTTGCATGTTGAACATCTTGAATAAGTCCTTGGTGTACTTTGTTTGAGAAACAAAGGTGCCTTCCTTAGTTTGCTTGATTTGCAAACCAAGAAAGAACTTGAGTTCACTCATCATAGACATCTCGAACTTCTTCGACATTAGCTTTCCAAACTTTTCACTAAAATGAGGGTTAGTCGAACCAAATATGATATTATCAACATAAATTTGGCACAGAAATAATTCACCATTGACCGTTTTAGTAAAAAGAGTAGAATCTATTTTCAAATCTCAAAGCCTTTCTCAATAAGTAACTTGGTCAAGCATTTATACCATGCTCTAGGAGCTTGTTTAAGACCATAAAGAGCTTTGTGAAGTTTGTAAATGTGGTCAGGTTTCTTAGGATTAACAAAGCCAGGAGGTTGTTTAACATAAACTTCCTCCTCAATTTCACCATTTAGAAAGTCACTTTCAATGTCCATTTGGTACAAGGTGATATCATGATGATTAGCATAGGCAAGTAAGATGCGGATGGACTCAAGTCTAGCAACGGGGGCATATGTCTCACCGTAGTCCATACCTTCGACTTGAGTGTAGCCTTGGGCGACGAGACGTGCTTTGTTGCGAACGACTTGACCATCTTCGTCTTGCTTGTTGCGAAACACCCATTTGGTACCAATGATGTTGTGGTTGTTATCGGGCTTCTCGACCAATGTCCACACTTGATTTCTCTCAAAGTTGTGTAGCTCTTCATGCATGGCGTTTATCCAATCCGGATCTTCCAATGCTTCTTCAACCTTCATAGGTTCAATGCTAGAAATGAATGAATAATGTTCACAAAAGTTATCCGAGCGAGTTTTAGAGCGAGTGATTCTCCCGGTTTGAATATCATTGAATATTTGTTCGACGGGATGGTCTCTTGAGACTCTTGCTCGAACTCGTGAGAGCTTCTGCTTGGGTCGGGGTGGAACATCTTCTTCATCATCTTGTCCTTCTTCTTGGCCTTCTTCATTGTTGACGTTGTCATTCTCTCGTCATGGTGGAGAAGGAGGTTCATGTGGTTCATGTCGATGCATTTCCTCGTTTTCTCCATCTTGATGTGTCCCACTTGTGGATGCTTCCATGTCAACTCTTGGTTCACCTTGTTGTGAGGTAGAAGCTTCCACCTGGACGGACGAGGTACTCTCCTTCACCTCTGTTGGACGAATCTTGCCAATAGACAAGTCTTGGATTGCTTCCGAAAGGTCTTTATCTCCTACATCAATTGGCAATTGCTCTACTTGCGAGCTGTTAGATTCATCAAACTTCACATCTACCGTCTCTTCAACCTTTCGGGTGAAAATATTGTAGACACGGTAAGTGTGAGAGTTTGAGCCATAACCAAGTAGGAAACCCTCATGAGACTTCGGAGCAAATTTAGAACGACAATGCTTATCAACAATGTAGCACTTTGAGCCAAATACTCGAAAGTATCCAACTTGGGGTTAGTTACCGGTGAGGAGCTCGTATGCCGTCTTGCCGAGTAGCTTGTGAAGATACAAGCGATTTGTCGCATGACAAGCTGTCTCAACCTGAAAGTGCAACTATCCCTGGGTGGTTTTGGTAATTCCGAACAACATGTAGCTCATTGAGCTAATGATATTTCAAGATAAATATTTCAGGAAAGCTCAATGATTGGCATGGCATGGATTATAAAGTGGACCCCTCAAATGCTATGGACAAAAGATTGGCTCAAGCTCAAAGCACAAGACTCTACATTTTACTTTTAGTGATCCAAGATCACATTGAGTCCATAGGAAAAGCCAATACTATTAAAAGGGGGTGAGGTGTTGCTTAATGAGTTACTTGCTCAAAATGTTTAGTGATATGCTCCAAAAACCCTCAACTACTTTCTCATATCCACATATGTCCCAAACCAAAAGTCAAACTCAGCCCCACCGAAACTTTCTATCCGGCGCCACCGAGTTCACTTGACATAGCCACTGCCACAAACCCTAGTCACTCCGGTCTCACCGATAGGGATCTCGGTCTCACCGAGATGGGATTGCAACATCTCTGTTTCCCTTCGTAACATTTTGGTCCAACAGATGAGCGATCGGTCCCATCGAGATTGCAATGCAAACTCTCTGTTTCCCTTTTGTAATGTTCCGGTCTAACCGAAATGAGCGAATCGGCCCCACCGAGTTTGCCTGACCAACTCTCTGTTTGTCTATTACCAAAATCGGTACCATCGAGTTTGTGTAATCAGTCTCACCGAGATTACGTTGTGCCCTAACCCTAATGGAATCGGTCCCGCCGAGATGACATGTTGGTCCCACCGAAAATCCTAACGTTCACATTTTGAACTAGATCGGTCTGACCGAATTTCATTATTCGGTCCCACCGAGTTTGGTGATTTGTGTGTAACGGTTAGATTTTGTGTGGAGCCTATATATACCCCTCCACCCACTCTTCATTCGTGGAGAGAGCCATCAGAACATGCCTACAATTCCAACATACATTTTCTAAGAGGAACCACCTACACTTGTGTTGAGGTCAAGATATTCCATTCCAACCACAGAAATCTTGATCGCTAGCCTTCCCCAAGTTGCTTTCCACTCAGGTCATCTTTCCACCAAATCCAAATCTGTGAGAGAGAGTTGAGTGTTGGGGAGACTAACATTTGAAGCACAAGAGCAAGGAGTTCATCATCAACACACCATCTATTGCCTTTTAGAGAGTGGTGTCTCCTAGATTGGCTAGGTGTCACTTGGGAGCCTCCGTCAAGATTGTGGAGTTGAACCAAGGAGTTTGTATGGGCAAGGAGATCGCCTACTTCGTGAAGATTTACCCTAGTAAGGCAAGTCCTTCGTGGGCGATGGCCATGGTGGGATAGACAAGGTTGCTTCTTCATGGACCCTTCGTGGGTGGAGCCCTCCGTGGACTCGCACAACCATTACCCTTCGTGGGTTGAAGTCTCCATCAACGTGGATGTACGATAGCACCACCTATTGGAACCACGCCAAAAATCTCTGTGTCTACATTGCGTTTGCTCCCTCCAAACTCCTCCCTTTACTTTCATATGCAATTGTTTTATATTCCGCTGCTATACTCTTAGAATTGCATGTGTAGGTTGATTACTTGAGTTGTGCTAAGTTGCTAAAATATGCCAAGACTTTAAATTGGGAAAAGGCTAGATTTTTATTTGGTCAAGTAGTCTAATCACCCCTCCTCTAGACATACTTTCAATCCTACAAGTGGTATCAGAGCTTTGATCTCCATTTGCTTTGATTTCCATAGCTTTTGGTGATCATAGCCTTTGTTTCACAACCTAGGAGAGTATGGCGTCTAGCGAGGGAAATTACCACCGTAGAGGTCCTTACTTTGATGGTACTAATTTTGCTAGTTGGAAGCATAAGATGAAAATGCATATTCTTGGACATAACCCCGCCATTTGGGCTATTGTGTGTATTGGCTTGCAAGGTGAATTATTTGATGGGAGAGAACCGAACTGTGAAGCTACCGCGGAAGAGTTGAAGATGCTGCAATACAATGCTCAAGCTTGTGATATTCTCTTCAACGGATTGTGCCCCGAAGAATTCAAAAAAAATCAGCCGTCTTGAGAATGCAAAGGAAATTTGGGATACTTCGATTGATATGCACGAAGGTACCGACTCCGTCAAGGAATCCCAATTGGATGTGCTTCAAAGTCAACTTGACAAGTTCAAAATGAAGGATGGTGAAGGTGTCGCTGAAATGTACTCTAGGCTTGCTCTCATCACAAATGAGATTGCCGGCTTAGGAAGTGAAGAGATGACTGATAGATTCATCATCAAGAAGATCCTAAGAGCCTTGGATGGAAAATATGATACCGTGTGCACATTGATCCAAATGATGCCCAATTACAAAGATCTCAAGCCAACGGAAGTCATTGGAAGAATTGTTGCTCATGAGATGTCACTTAAGGATAAGGAAGAGCTCCAGAACAAGTCAAGTGGTGCTTACAAAGCCTCATGTGAAGCTCCCACATCATCAAGTGAGAAACAAACCTTCAATGAAGAATTGAGCCTAATGGTGAAGAACTTCAACAAATTCTACAAGAGTAGAAGCAAGGAAAGAAGCTCCAAGTCAAGGTCCTACAATGATAAGAGATCTTCAAGTCGTGAACGAAATTGCTACAATTGTGGAAGACCCGGACACTACTCCAATGAGTCTACGGCTCCCTAAAAAAGAAGAGAAGATTCACCCAAGAGAAGAATCACCTCCAAGAGAGAGAAGGAGTAGATATGATCGTTATGAATGAAGACCCTCTCGGAGAAGCAAGGATTCAGAAAGGAAGGACAAATCATCAAAGAGCTACACAAAAAGAATACATCAAGCTCATGTTGGTGAATGGGTATACGACTCCGACCATCACTCCGAAAGAAGTTATCACTCTGACTCCGAATATACTCAAGATGAAGGTGTTACCAGTCTAGCACTTGTGTCAACCGACTCCTGTGACATATTTGACTCACCAAATGAAGGAATTGGAAGATGCTTCATGGCTAAAGGTCCAAAGGTAACACACCCCGAGTATGTTGATTTTAATAGTGATGAAGATGATTTGCTAGGAGATGATGATTTGCTTGTTGACAACTCTAGTTATGAAAACTATGATGAACTTGTTGTTAATCATGATAATCAAGATAAAATGAATGACGATGATAAGAAGGAGATTGAGCGTCTAACTAAAGAACTAAACACTCTTAAGTTAGCTCATAAAACTACCTTGGAAGATTATCGAGAACTTTTAAAGACTCATGAGAAGCTACGCTTTGAAAAGCTCAAACTTGAGCAAGAGCATGAGTTCTTAAAAGCAATCAATGATGATCTTCGCAAGAAAAGTTCTTTTTACATTGCCAAGCATTAACTCTTGTCTACTTACATGCCACAAGTTAAATCTAGCAACAAGAACAAGAAAGATATTCATCTAGTAGTAACAACAATCATGCTAAATCCAATGTTGGTGCCTCTAGTAGTTCTCTTGATTCCGCTAATGATTCTCTTAGCCAAGTTACACTTGAGCAAGAAAATAACTTATTGAAGGGAATTATAGAGAAAGGTGTTTACAAGAGTCTTGCCAGGAGTAAGCAATTTGAGTAAATTGTATGCAAGCAAGGAAGACACAGGAAGAATCAAGGTGTTGGTTTTGAACGAAAGTTCAATGCCAATGGTGTTGAGTGGGAAGCAGATCAATACCCCAAGACGAAGTTTGTTCCTCAACAAGAGAAGTATGACCCTACTTCTTTTCAAGGAACACAAGCTCAAGATGATCTTCCACCACAAGACCACAAGCTAAAGGGCAAGGACAAACTTCAACAGGAGATTGATGCATTCGAGGAAGCACCTAAGGCTTTGGTCAAGTGGGTTCCCAAGACTACATCAAGTTCCAATTCATCAAGTACGACTACAACTCCAAGGATTCCCATCAAGATGGTGTGGATCCCTAAGAAGAAGAACTAGAGAGTTCTTGAGGGTGATTCCGCCAACATACTTCACTCTTATCATTTTTGGCAAGGACAAGTGCAAACAACTTCCATATCTTGCATTAGTTCAAGGAGTCACAAACCCTCTTGTTGGTAAGACAAGGGACAAGGTAACCTAATGCATTCATGGACATCATCTCATGTGAACATCACTCTGTGTCTATGGATATCCTTGTTTGTTCCTTGTGGGACTAACCCGTGTAGGTCTTGAAAGTGCAACTCACTCCAAAGGATTGCTCCGAATGATCTACATCAACAATGAGCATCTACATCTTCAACACCTACATGAAGTCATCATCGACAAAACCCAAGGTTAGTTCATCCCTCTTTGGGGGGGATATCACATCTAGGGGGAGCTTTACTCTAACCAATTGAGCTAAAGCAACTCTAATGATGTGAGCAAAACAATGCTTTATGTAAAAGTGGCAACCCCACTTGTGCTTAAACGATGAGTATGACCTATGGTGAAATGTTCTCATTTGACTCCTAAGTCAATATACTCATATATAGATGACCTAGTCATAGCCAAATTGCATGATAGATGCTAGAGTGATTGTGCATGCTTTGTCACATATTTCATTTGTAATTTTATTGTGTGAGCATGTTGGATGCATATTTAACTCATTTGAGGACATCCATTTGTAGCTTTGGTTGTTTGGTTTTTCTCTTTTCCCAAATGGATGGACAAGAATGCCTAAGAACTCACTCTAGCTATCTATGCTTTTCTCGTCTCAAACTCTATTCATGCTACATCAAAAAGTTTGATCAAGTCAGATTTGAACCACTCTGTGTGAGGAGCACTCGGAGTCCCCGATTCGTCATAGACTTAAACTTGCGAAACCTCTTTGTGCATTTCGGTATGACCGAGTCATCCACTTCGGTCACACTGAGTTCACTAAGTTGATCTAGGTTTTTCATCTCGGTGCAACCGATTTGAACCTTTCGGTCACACCGAGTTGCAGTAACCACTTGCGATTCTGCATCTCGGTGCCACTGAGTTGTTCCACACGGTCACACCAACGGGGTCGGGATATATAAACCCACGGGTGAGATTTTCGAAATTTCTCCAAAACCTCTCAGCTCACGCGTATCCTACTCTGTCGCCTCGGGTCTCCGGATCGTCTTCTCGCCGCCAGCGACCTCTCGCCGCTGGTTTCCATCGCCGTCAACAGAATTCTGCCCCTCCGATGCCGCCGTAGCGAACTCCGCCGAATTAGGCTACAAGTTCGATCCTTTGTGCTATTCTTTTACCTCTGATTCATAGCACGTTGTTCTGCCATGATCATCACCATGTATGCAAACACTCTATCCATTGAAATAATCCCGTAGGTTAGGTTTGATTTGAAAATTTAGGGTTAGGTCTCCGCGGAACTCATCTCGGACCGACCGAGTTGTAGAAATCGGTCTCACCGATTTTGGCTTAGGCCATTGCACTTGCACTTTCGGTCTGATCGAAAACTGCAAATCGGTGTGACCGAGTTTGATTCTCTATGAAACCCTAGCAGTCTCGGTGCCACCGAACTGTGACTCGGTCTGACCGAGTTCACTAGTTTAGGTTCCAAAAGCTGCTTTGTTATGACCGAGTTTACAAATCGGTAGCTCCGAAATGCTTTCTATGAAGAACTAAAACTAAGTTTTTAAGTCATCTGTTTTGCAAAAACTCTGCACTTTGTGATGCTCATCCACTCTGCCTCATCTATATCTATTCACAGGGTCTGCTGCCAGTAAGTTTGGAGAGATGTCTGATCAGAGTGGCAGTCAGAACGGGTCAGAGGAACAGGTGCAGATGAGTGAGGGCTCAGATCCCTCTAGCACTTATGATGATGGAAGCAGGAGCACTCCAAGCAACTTGCCAAAGGCAGCAACCAGATCCAGGAAGAAGAGAACCTCAGAATCTGAGGATGAGGATTAAATTGCCATTGAGGAGGAAGTAAGCTCCAAAAAGATGGTGCTGAAAAAGGAATATGGCACAGCTGCTGCAACTAAGCCAGGAATGAAAACAAAGGCACCAGCAAGGAGAATTCCTATGTCAAAGCCAAGGAGGGTGGCAACAGGAGAAACAATGAAATTCACTATAGAATCTGATGAAGGTGAAGCATCAGGAGATGACAAAAAGAAGAAGAGGGCAAGAACCACTACTGCAAAAGTTCTTGGCAAGCCCTCAATGATGAGAGATTCTGAAGAGGAAGAAGAAGAGGAAGAGGATGCTGCACCAGCACCCAAAGCTCCAAAGCTTATGGGAGATGCCATAAAGGTAGGGGCTGCTCCATCAAAGCCCAAGTCTGCTCCCAAAGCTCCAGCTAAGAAGCCCGGTAAGCCCAAGAGGAGCACCAGGAACATTCCTGCTGAGGAAAAGAACAAGGCCCCAGTGCCTCAAGCTGAAGAAGAAGAAGATGATTCACTTGTTTTGAGAAAGTTGAAGCCCAAGATTCCTGACCACAATGATGCTCATCTAGTGGCAGAAGACATGCATATCAGGAAGGATGCTGGAGTGAGATTGTGGAGACAATCTGATCCTTATGCTGTGAGGAGGAGAAGAACGGTTGACTACAGTTTCATACAAAGGAACAACAAGACTTTTATGAAACAATTTTGCTTGACAAGAAGCCCATTGTTTGTGACATGAGATGGGTCGATTGGGAATACATCAAGGAAAATGAAGATCACTTCCTAGGAGTACATGACAGCTTCAAAGCATGTGGAGTTGACAAATTTGTTGCTCAGAAGCTCACAAAATGGAATGATGAGCTGATCATGCAATTTTACTCCACAAATCACTTTTACCCAGATGGGAAGATCATTTGGATGTCTGAGGGTACAAGGTACCAGTCCACAGTTGAGGAGTGGGCCAAGCTGATCCATGCCCTAGAGGAACATGAAGATGACTTGGATATATATGCTGAGAAGAAGAAAGACCACAACTCTATTGCCAACATGTACCAGGAGATCCCAGACAAAGCTTTGGAGACACATAAGCTTGGATCTGTACACTATCTGTTGTCTGGTCTGCCTACTATCAACTGGATCCTCAGGCACACATTGCTACCCAAGTCTGGAGATCACAAGATGATCAGAGGACATTCTATCAACCTGCTACACATTTTTGATGTACCTCAGAAGTTCAAGGTCATGAGTTTGATTGTAGAAACAATCAAGAGGACTGCTGCTGACCAGAAGAGAAGCTGTGGGTATGCTCCACACATTCAGGAGCTCATCAACTCCAAGATGGGCACAGGTACTTACTTGTTGGACAAGGAGCACCTTCCTCTACATCCTGATTTTGAAGATAATACTGTTGTGATGAATGAGGAAGACCCCACATCTGTGCAAGCACATGAGAAGAGAGCCAAAGCAAAGGCTGAGAAAGCTACCAAGATGCCAAGTGTTGAAGAGGAATCTCAAGTTTTCCTAAAGAGCAAGCAAGAACAACTTGGATATCTGATCCAGTCTACACTGAGGATTGAGAAGGGCTTGGCCACCCTGACTCAAAACCAGGAGAGCATGGAGAGGATCATAGAAACCAAATTTTATGATATTGATCTAAAGGTAACTGAGATTCAAACAGCAGTTGAGCAGCTTCAGGAGCAAGCGGAAGAGAGGAGAGGCAAGGCAACTACTGTTGCATTTGAGCGAGTGCCTAGAGGACAGAGGTCTACTGCAGTGCTAGTGAGAGATTCCAGAGCTACAGCATCAGCACCAGCAGCTACAGCTCCAGTGCCACCTCCAGCAGCCACTCCACCAGCTCCAACTACATCAACACATGCCTTCGTCCTTGGAGATCTCTCTACACCACCTCCCGAAGACCAAGCCTGAGAGACGCATAGCACTATGCATATTTGAACTTTTTGTTAACTTGTTGCCAAAGGGGGAGAAATATGTATAGATCATAGGCTTCAAGAGAGTGTTTTGCTTCTTTGCTTTTTGGTTGAACTTTTTTCTTGTGTGCTTGCGTGAGATACTTTAAGTCCTCGTGAGATAATTGTATGATCATGTGGTTGATAATTTGCTACCTTAATGCTCGTTTGGATGATGCTATCTTTTATATCTTATATATGATCATTCACTTGCTTGGTGATGAGTGCATGCTTTTAATTTATATCATTTTGAGCGGTCCACCAAGATGTATGTGACATGGAAGCGTAACCCATGATCCTAATCGATTGTGCATTTGCATTCAAAAGCAAATTTTAAATAATGCACAAATTTAGGGGGAGCTCTTGCTTATAACATACTTCTCAAAGCGACGATGTATTTCAATCTTATCATCATTAGTCGAAGCTTTGATCTATATGTTGTCATCAATTACCAAAAAGGGGGAGATTGAAAGTGCAACTATCCCTGGGTGGTTTTGGTAATTCCTAACAACATATAGCTCATTGAGCTAATGCTATTTCAAGATAAATATTTCAGCAAAGCTCAATGATTGGCATGGCATGGATTAGAAAGTGGACCACTCAAAATGTTAAGGACAAAAGATTGGCTCAAGCTCCAAGCACAAGACTCTAAATTTTACATTTAGTGATCCAAGATCACATTGAGTCCATAGGAAAAGCCAATACTATTAAAAGGGGGTGAGGTGTTGCTTAATGAGATACTTGCTCAAAATTCTTAGTGATATGCTCCAAAAACCCTCAACTACTTTCTCATATCCACTTATGTCCCAAACCAAAAGTCGAACTCGGCCCCACCAAAACTTTCTATCCGGCGCCACCGAGTTCACTTGACATAGCCACTGGCACAAACCCTAGTCACTTCGGTCTCACCGATAGGGATCTCAGTCTCACTGAGATGGGATTGCAACCTCTCTGTTTCCCTTCGTAATGTTTCGGTCCAACCGAGATGAGCAATCGGTCCCACCGAGATTGCAATGCAAACTCTCTGTTTCCCTTTCGTAACGTTTCGGTCTAACCGAGATGAGCGAATTGGTCCCACCGAGTTTGTCTGACCAACTCTCTGTTTGTCTATTACCAAAATCGGTCCCACCGAGTTTGTGTAATCGGTCTCACCGAGATTACGTTATGCCCTAACCCTAATGGAATCGGTCCCATCGAGATGACATGTCGGTCCCACCTAAAATCCTAACGTTCACATTTTGAACTAGATTGGTCTGACCGAGTTTCATTATTCGGTCCCACCGAGTTTGGTGATTTGTGTGTAACGGATAGATTTTGTGTGGAGGCTATATATACCCCTCCACCCACTCTTCATTCGTGGAGAGAGCCATCAGAACATGCCTACACTTCCAACATACATTTTCTGAGAGAGAACCACCTACACTTGTGTTGAGGTCAAGATATTCCATTCCACCCACATAAATCTTGATATCTAGCCTTCCCCAAGTTGCTTTCCACTCAAATCATCTGTCTACCAAATCCAATCCTATGAGAGAGAGTTGAGTGTTGGGGAGACTATCATTTGAAGCACAAGAGCAAGGAGTTCATCATCAACACACCATCTATTACCTTTTGGAGAGTGGTGCCTCCTAGATTGGCTAGGTGTCACTTGGGAGCCTCCGTCAAGATTGTGGAGTTGAACCAAGGAGTTTGTACGGGCAAGGAGATCACCTACTTCGTGAAGATCTACCCTAGTGAGGCAAGTCCTTCGTGGGCGATGGCCATGGTGGGATAGACAAGGTTGCTTCTTCATGGACCCTTCATGGGTGGAGCCCTCCGTGGACACGCGCAACCATTACCCTTCGTGGGTTGAAGTCTCCATCAACGTGTATGTACGATAGCACCACCTATCGGAACCACGCCAAAAATCTCCGTGTCTACATTGTGTTTGCTCCCTCCAAACTCCTCCCTTTACCTTCATATGCAATTGTTTTACATTCCGCTGCTATACTCTTAGAATTGCATGTGTAGGTTGATTACTTGAGTTGTGCTAAGTTGCTAAAATCTTCCAAGACTTAAAATTGGGAAAAGGCTAGATTTTTATTTGGTCAAGTAGTCTAATCACCCCCCTCTAGACATACTTTCGATCCTACACAACCGCTTCCGCCCAAAAGTGTTTTGGAGTCTTGTACTCATCAAGCATCATTCTCTCCATCTCAATAAGAGTTCGGTTCTTCCTCTCAACAACACCATTTTGTTTAGGCGTGTACGTAGCCGAGAACTCGTGTGAAATCCCTTCTTCGTCAAGGTATCCACATTTGCGTTCTTGAACTCCATTCTGTTGTCGCTGCGAACCTTCTTGATCTTCACTTCAAATTGATTTTGGGCCTTCCTAGCAAAGTTCTTGAAGATCTTTTGGACCTGGGATTTATCATCAAGAAAGAAAGCCCACGTAAATCTTGAAAAATCATCAACTATAACTAGACCAAATGACTTTCCACTGAGACTCTTGTAGGCATTGGGACCAAAGAGATCCATATGAAGTAGCTCGAGCGGTCTTCTCATGGTCATTATGTTCTTCACGGGGTGACTCCCTCCAACTTGTTTTCCTGCTTGACAAGCACTGCACAATCTATCCTTGTCAAATATAACATCTTTCACTCCAAGGATATGATTACCTTTAATAAGCTTATCAAGATTTCGCATGCCCACATGACCTAACCTTCTATGCCACAACCAACCTTTAGAAGATTTAGCAATAAAGCAAGTTCTAGGTTGAGCCTTTTTAGTGAAGTCAACAATGTAAAGATCACCTCTACGTATACCGGTAAAGACCATTTTATGATTATCTCTACGAAACACTTGGAAATCTACTTCAGTAAATAGGACATTGAAACCAAAGCCAGCAAGTCTAGATACGGAAAGTAAATTGTAGCCAAGAGATTCAACGAGCATAACATTTTGTATGGAGCTATCATGTGAGATGGCCACCTTACCAAGGCCAACCACCTTACCCTTTGAGTTATCACCAAAGTTGACATACTTCCGAGGGCCGTCGTTTTCAGCAAGCTCACGAAACATATCCTTGTCTCCGGTCATATGATCAGTACATCCACTATCAAGGACCCATTCATTTCCTCCAGCCACGTTGCCGCGTAGATTTGCCATAAGACCAAAGTGTCTCATAGACTCATCGAGATCAAAGTCACCATCATCATCCTCATCATAGTATCCATGTTCAACATCGTCTTGTAATTGATCATTTCCAAGAGAAGGTGATCCATTAGAAGTATGACCGTAACAATGTTCATCTCTATGGATTCTAATGACTTCGGAAATGATATTGCTAATAATTCCAACATCTCCTTTGGCACACATGAGATCACGAAGCTCAAATAGGAAATCATCAAACTTAGGATCACTAGTACTCATCATGTTCAAGGCAATAGACTTATGGAGAATCTCATCTAGATGTTTCAAGGAATAATTTGGGAATCGTTCCTCTAGAAATCTCCATATGGTGTAAGCACAATCAAGAGCAGGCAAGCTAGCAATCAAATTTTTGGGCAAACCTCTAACAATAAGATTGATAGTTGTAAGATTGCGAATCATGTCGAGATCCTCATCGGGAGTGGGATGCAAAGGATCACTAGGGGGAATGCAAGGACTAGTAATGTACTTGTTCAAGTGATATTCATTGAAAATCTCAAGCATCTCATTTTTTCACTCATGAAAGTACTCTCCATCAAGTATAGGCACTCTATGTCTAAGACTCCCCAACGTAGACACATCCATCTTCCTCCAAAGATGTTTAAACCAAGGCAATGGAGACCAATGCTCTGATACCAATTGAAAGGATCAAGAAGAGGTGTCTATAGGGGCGGTGAATAGACTCTTAACAAAGAAAAGTTGCAGTTTTTATTTTCTTCAAGTTAAGGTAGAGTTTTAGCACAAGTTTAAACATTCACAACACATTCAAGCAAGCATGGCAACAGTATATGAGCAGCGGAAAGTAAAGCATGCAATTTGCGAGAATGTAAAGGGATGGGATTGGAGTGTGCAAACGCAATTGGAGACACAGAGATTTTTTGCGTGGTTTCGATAGGTGGTGCTATCGTACATCCACGTTGGTGGAGACTTCAACCCACAAAGGGTAACGGTTGCGCGAGTCCACGGAGGGCTCCACCCACGAAGGGTCCACGAAGAAGCAACCTTGTTTATCCCACCATGGCCATCGCCCACGAAGGACTTGCCTCACTAGGGTAGATCTTCACGAAGTAGGTGATCTCCTTGCCCATACAAAATCCTTGGTTCAACTCCACAATATTGACGGAGGCTCCCAAGTGACACCTACCCAATATAGGAGACACCACTCTCCAAAAGGTAATAGATGGTGTGTTGATGATGAACTCCTTGCTCTTGTGCTTCAAATGATAGTCTCCCCAACATTCAACTCCCTCTCACAGATTTGGATTTGGTGGAAAGATGACTTGAGTGGAAAGCAAGTTGGAGAAGGCTAGAGATCAAGATTTATGTCGTTGGAGTGGATTATCTTGACCTCAACATATGAGTAGGTGGTTCTCTCTCAGAAAATGTTTGTTGGAAGTGTAGGCATGTTCTGATGGCTCTCCTCATGAATGAAGAGTGGGTGGACGGGTATTTATAGCCTCCACACAAAATCTAACCGTTACACACAAATCACCAAACTCAGTGGGACCGAATCAGAAAACTCGGTCGGACCGATCTAGTTCAAAATGTGAATGTTAGGATTTTCGGTGGGACCGACATGATCAACTCGGTGGGACCGATGTGCTATGGTTAGGGTAAAACCTCATCTCGGTTTGATCGATTACACAAACTCGGTGGGACCGATTTTGGTAATAAGCTAACCAGAGAGTTGATCAGGCAAACTCAGTGAGACCGATTACAAACTCGGTAAGACCGAAATTAATGCAATAGGCAACAAAGAGTTTGCAAGACCATCTCGGTGAGACCGGGATCCCATTGGTGAGACCGAATTGATTAGGGTTTCTGGCAGTGGCTATGTCAAGTGAACTCGGCGGTGTCGGATAGAATGTTTCGGTGGGGCCGAGTTTGACTTTTTGCTTTGGGACATATGTGGATATGAGAAATTGGTTGAGGGCTTGGGAACATATCACTAAGCACTTGAGCAAGTAAGCCATTAAGCAACACCTCATCCCCTTTTAATAGTATTGGCTTTCCTATGGACTCAATGTGATCTTGGATCACTAAAAGTAAAATGTAGAGTCTTGAGCTTTTGAGCTTGAGCCAATCCTTTGTCCTTAGCATCTTGAAGGGGTTCCACATTCTCTTGTCCATGCCACTGCATCTGTTGAACTTGTCTGAAATATACTAGATAAAAACATTAGTCCAACAAGAGATATGTTGACATTAATTACCAAAACCACCCAGGGAGCACTTGTACTTTCAATCGTCAAACTTTTCTGAGGTTTGACTTTTCAAAACATCCATATGCTTATGGACATGAGAGAGTCCCTAACTAGAGAGAGAGAGTGTGTGTGTGTGAAATAGAAAAAGTGAGTGAAAAAAGTGTGTGTGCGTGTGTGAAAGAGAGATGGACAACACATGATAAAAGTAGAGAAAAGGCGTGTGTGTCTTATGCAAACATATCACACATGCATGTTCGCCAACAGAAGCAAGGTGAGAAGATAGTGTGTGGTTGTTTGCAACCGAGAGAGAAAGACCCCTAGCACGTGGCCAAGAGGAGTCTGACAAACAAGGGAGAGAGGTCGAGAGAGATGTACAGAGAAAATGCAGACATGGGGAGGAGAGAGTGTATGTTTGTCATAGAGAGATCCCCTGGAGATCATGATGGGACTACATGGGTGGGAGATCGAGTGACAAGGTGTGTGCGCGATAGACGATAGCCCGAGAGATATTGAGATAGACGTATGGATGGAAGGAGACAATACGTGTGTTCCTGATGCTAGTGAGAGATAATCATACTTAGGGGGGTGCGTGCGCCTATGATGGAGTGAGGGATTATGGTACTTAGGGGGGTGCGTGTCACATAGAGAGAGAACAAGGGCGGAGAGTGTTGGATGGGTCTATATGTAGCGCGAGCGAGACATGTGTATGTGTGAACCAGGGAGATATAAAGTTTGAGAGAGATAGAGGAGCCCCGATAAGGCTAAGTGGTGCGTCAGATAGCTGAGAGGGGGAAAGAGATATTCCATCCGCTCGATAATGCAGTGCTTGTAAATTTTTTGGAAGTCGAACTCTGGAAACTTTGATCAGGTTTACGCAAATGTTATTTATATCTACAATACCAAAGATACATCATACGAAACTACATCTCATGATGAATCTAATGGTACATGTTTGCCATTCTAGATGTAAATGTTCTTCTCCACGTACATGGTCAAACTTTGTAATGTTTGACTATTCAATAAATCTATATGCTATGGACCGAAGAGAGTGCCTAAGTTGAGAGAGATCAAGTGCGTGTGAAGGAGAATGAGTGAGTGTGCAAAAAGAGTATGTGTGTGAAAGAGAAAGGGACAACAAACGATAAATTAGAGAGAGAGTGTGTTTTTTCATTTCTTATGCAAACATATTATGCATGCATCTCCGAGATAGAAAAGCGAGGTGAGGAGATACACGAAGATAGCTAGTGCGTGATTGTTTGCAACGGAGAGAGACACCCCTATAGCACATATCTAATAGAGGTCTGGCCAACAAGGAACAAAGGTCGAGAGGGACACATGGAGAACATGGACGCATGGGGAGGGAGAGAGGGTGTGTTTGTGATAGAGAGATCCCCTCGAGATCGTGAGGGGACTATATGGGTGGGAGATTGAGGGAGGTCCGTGCGCGATAGAAAGATGGCCCGAGAGAAATCAAGATAGACCATGCACATGTTTGTGATGGAGACCAAGATTAGCTAGTCATATAAATATAGGGGGTACTTACATTTGAGTGAGAGACCATCATACTTGGCTAGGCATGAGATTGTGTGTGTGTGAGTGTGAGATGGAGAGAGATGGAGGGAGAGAGATAGAGTTTTAGATGGGTCTATCGAGTGCGAGTGAGATATGCATGTGTATGTGTGATCCAGGTAGATGGAGAGTTTGAGAGAGAGAGGGAAGAGCTCCGAGATGACAGAGTGGTGCGTGAGAGAGTTACGGGCAACGAGCCAAGGAATTTGTGTGCGTACGATGAGTGCACCCAAGATATTTAGCTTGGACTGGAGAATCATACATCGTGTGCGAGAGAGATCTATAGATGGAATATATATGCATGCGAACTAGAAAGACCCCCCTAAGGTGCCCCGTTAAGGTAATACTTCTACAAGTTACCTTCCCTAAGGTGCCCCGTTATGGAATCATGGTAATTACTTCCTCGCTACTTTGAAAACTATGCACTATCTTACTTAAGTGTGGAGTTGTTGCCTACCAAATTGAACCTTCGTCATCTGCTACCTTTCCTCGTTCCAGATATGTGTTTTGTGTCTCAGCTCGAGAGATGTTTTTACGTCTCAATCCATGAGTTGACCCAGAGTTGCTCGATCTTCGTGAAGATCGATTCTTGTAGAATTTTCCTCTCTCTTTTGTCGTGTTGGATGAAGATCTCGAAAGCAAGAACGTCAAGATCAATTTGAAGCAATGAATCAACATCTTCGATGAGGGCAGTTGGATCATGAAGATCGTGTTAGCTTTGTGTCCCCTCTGTCTACTTACCTCATGTCTTGAATCTCGGGACGAGATTCTTGTTTAGTGGGGGTGAGTTGTCACAGCCCTAGATTATTGCTTGTATTAGTTACATCATAGAGCACTCATGCATCATGTCTAAATTTCTGAAACTTGGAATTGAGGAAAGTGGAAGCCTCAAAAACATAAATAAAAGAAGGGCAAAGAACCCTGGAAATCTCATTCTTTGTTTCCAAGATGTCCTTTTGCAATGTTTAAGAATTTTGGCAAGAGCTATATATCAAACCAGAATTTAGGAACATTTTTAAGGATTTATTTTGGGGACTCTGAATTTAGATCAATAGCTATTTGAATTTGAGTTATATTCATATAACTATAATATAATTTCAAATATCTTTGAAACATTTTATGTGCATTTGGAAATGTCCATTCTCCAACATAAAATTATTCAAAGGGTTTTTTTCACTGTTTTGAAATTGTTTTGAATTTTGAACAGTGGCAGAATATTAAACAAAAGAAAACATAATAGAAAAATAAAACAAAGCAACCTTACCTGGAGCTTACCTGTCCAGTCCACCTGGCCCAACTCCTGCTGGTCCAGCCCACCAGAGAGGCCCGGCCCACTAGCTCCAGCGAGCTTCTTCAAGCTGCTGCCAGTAGGAGTAGCTGCGTGCTAGGCATGCCGCAGCGGAGCAGCGCCACCTCCTGCTTGGCCTCTTCGTGCTGGTCCCCTCGCTCTGGACCGCCCTCGACCCCCTCTGACTCCCCCCTCACTCTGGAGCTCTATCCCTCTCCTCTAGCTCCCTCCCCGAGCACCACCGAACGCGCCCGTCGCCGCCGCTCGCCACCACCGCGGCCACCGCCGTCCCGACGACACCCCGAGCAGTCTACGAGCTCCGCCCCGATGCCTCTTCCTCCTCACCGATCCTCACGACGCCGGAAGCCCCTGTACGCCGCCAACACCACCGTTTCCCTCGTCGGCCACTGGAGATCGCCGCCTCCCGTACGTCGCCTCCGACGCTTCCCCGAGCCTTTGAGCCGCTCTGCTACCCCGCTGTGAGCTCCTGATCCTCCCCCCTCGTGCTCACCCCTCCGTTCCCTCCGCTAGCCACTGCCCCCGCGAAACCGAGCTCCGGCCACCGCCGCGGACTTGCTCCCGCCGACCTCCGGCCACCCCTCGGCCTTCCGCGTGCCTCCCTGGATGCGCACAAGCAAGGGCAACCCCCTGGTGCCCTTGGCCTGACCTACTGCCGCCCGTATCGCCGCTCCGGTGATCCTCCGCCGCGCCTGGATGCCGCCGGCGACTAACCTCGACGGCTGCCGACGTGGCCTTGTCATTAGCTGCTAATGGCCGTGCTAATCACCCTAGAGCCACTGCCATGTTGGGCCCCTGCGCCCATTTAGGTTAGCCTAATTCTCTGTTTAGATTAGTGCTAAGCATGTGGCCCCATGTGTCAGCTTGACTTTGACTTAGTCAACGTTGACCGGGCCCACCTGTCGGCGACCTAGCTAGCCCAGGGTCACTGACCAATGGGTCCCGCAGGTCAGGTTTGACCTAGCTGACCAGTTGAGCCGCTAACATGACCCTTGCGCAATGCTGATGCAGTAAAGCTTTTCTGGGATTTTAAATAAATCAAAAATGATTTATTTATTTCAGAAAATAGCTAAAACTTCTAAAAATCATAGAAAATAATCTATAACTCATATTGAAAAGATTTATATATGAAAAATTAACAGATAAATCCAAAGAATCTGTTTATGGCATTTGCATGCATGTTAGAGCAAATTATGTCCTCTGTTTAGGAAAATTCAATTAAATGGCATTTAAGAAAGCACATATGGAGTTTGAATTTGAACCTAGTGTTCAAACCAACTCCATTTAACTTGCTGGTAGTTGCATTAGCTCAATCAACATCATATTGCCATGTCACATTCATGCATCATATTGTTGCATTGCATTGATTGTGTTTCTTCTCTGTTGTCGGTATTTGTCCCCACTCGGTAGACAATGTTCCAGCGATGAGTTCGATGACACCGATGAAGAGCTATACTATCTTCAGAAGTGCTAAGCAAGCAAAACCCCCTTGTTCATTCCGATACAATCCCACTCTCTTGCTCCTGCTCTCTTTTATTGCATTAGGACAACAGCGATTCAACTGTTACATGCTGCGGTAGTTGAACCCCTTTCCTCTGCATGACCTGGCATTGCCACACTAAATAGATGAAACCCACTAGTATGAGTAGGAGTTGTTTGAGCCTTGATGTGCCTACTCATTCATGCTTGTTGTCATGCCTGCTACTGCTTAGAGTTGAGTCAGGTCTGATTCATCGGGGATGAATTGGAATGTGGTGAACATGTCTTACTGTTGAGAGCTAAGTGTGTGAACACGATTTGGTAAAGGTAGTGGTGAGAGGCCATGTAGGAGTACATGGTGGGTTGTCTCATTGAAACCGTCCTCAGGAACTGAGTTCTGTGTTTGTGATCCATGAATAGCTACTACCACTCATTGGGCTCCGGGAACTTCAAGCTCTCTTGACTTATTAATCAACCTGATCTCTGTCCAGGAGTTGCAATTAGTTTCTGGTGTTTGTAGGTAGTGTTAGTAGTCTACCAAGTGGGACCCGGTACAGGTGGGCTTGGGACAGACTAGGCACCATGGCACGGTGTACCAAGCGTAGATCCATCCGCCGAGGTGGGCTTGGGAACCCTGCACACATCGCTTGGGGTCGTGAGCGACACCCCGGCAGGATCTCCTTGCGGATGGAACACGAATAGACGATAAACCTGGATGAGAGACTTGTGTGGTTAGTCAGGTCATGGCCGACTCCCTCGCCAGGTTTCCGCTTGAAGGTTGCCGAGATACACGACGTGTACATGGTGGTAAGTGGCGAGAGCGTGTGTGAAGAAGTACACCCCTGCAGGGTTAACATCATCTATTCAAATAGCTGTGTCCACGGTAAAGGACTTCTGGGTTGCCTATACAGTTCATAGACAAGTGAAAGTGGATACTCTAAAATGCGCAAGATAAGCGTGAGTGCTATGGATGGCCTACTCGTAGGGAGACGGGAGCGAATCCATAGTGGTGTATTGATATGGTGAATATGTGCACTCGTGTGCGCCACCCCAAAAGAGTTACTTGCAGTCGTAGTATAGGATAGCCACTGAGTCAAAGCTGGCTTGCTGCAGTCAAACTCCACCACCCCTTGGTTGATACTGATGCATATGTAGATAGTTCTAATGTAAGTCTTGCTGGGTACATTTGTACTCACGTTTGCTTAATTTATGTTTTGCAGAGAGACGTCAGTCTCACTAGTAGTTCCGTATGGAATTCGACGTTTAGCTTGTTACCTCAGCTACGATCTTGTGCCCTCGGCAGGGTCTTGTAGTTAGTCAGGCTTCTTAGCCTTTTTCATTTGTAGTTGTCTGTACTCAGACAAGATAAGCTTCCGCCTATGCTATTGCTTGTATGACTTGAATGATGGGTCATGAGACCCATGTTTGTAATATCTGACTCTTCGGAGTCTTATGAATAAATACATGAGTTGTAGAGTTTTGTTGTGATGCCATGTTGTATTTGCACATATCGAGCATATTGTGTGTATGATTTTGAAATGCTTGGTATGTGTGGGATCCGACAACCTAGTTATCTATCCTTGGTAGCCTCTCTTATGGGGAAATGTAGTCTAGCGCTTCCACTGAGCCATGGTAGTCTACTACAGCCCAGTTTACCGGAGTCCTGCTAGCCCAGTTACTACTGCTCCGGAACACTTAGACTGGCTGGCATGTGTCTCACCTCGTTCCTGTGTCTGTCCCTTCGCGGAAATGTCACGCGATGACTTCTGGAGTCCTGATAGCCTGCTATAGCCCGGGCTCCCGGAGTCCTGTTAGCCCAGTTGCTACAGCCCGGATTCACACGCTGATGACCGACACGTTCGATGATGGGTCATGTATGCCTATCCCCGTAAGCTAGTGCCACTTTGGGTTCACGACTAGTCATGTCGGCCCGGGTTCTCTGTCATATGGATGCTAGCGACACTATCATATACGTGAGCCAAAAGGTGTAAACGGTCCCAGGCCAAGTAAGGTGGCACCCGTGGGAATAACGTGCGTGAGGCCGCAAAGTGATATGATGTGTTACATGCTAGATCGATGTGGCTTAGGATCGGGGTCCTGACACATCATCTCTCCATCTAAATAATAAGTGGCAAGCTAATATTTCAAAATTTGATTCGAATTGACTTGGTAAAGTAAACGTGGATGCTCGTTCTCCCAAAATTTGAACGAACCGTTAAACACCCTCTGCTCGGTGGAATTCGCCCGTGCAAATAAATGGGAGACGTGAAATTACCGGCCTATGTGGGACACACATCAATTGGCCCGTTGTACATCGAGGGTGTGTTCGTAACTTCATCCAAGTGCGCCTTCTCCTCGGCTGAAATGACATGTGCCGAATAATTCATAAACCATGGTCGGCAAAACACGCTCTCCTCGCCCGAAATATCTCGCGCCCACTATTTCAAAACACGCTCTCCTCGCCTGAAATCGCTAGCGCCCACTATATTTGAAAACATGCCCTCCTCGCCCGAAATCGCTCGCGCCCAGTATTTGGGGAGAAGCAAAGTTACTCTACTATCCCCGACCCGCAGTACACATACCCAAGCCGAGAAGCCTAAAAGCAGGGGTAGAACTTTAACTCCCCCCCCCCACATTTTAGACAAATGCGTCTCTAAGACATGGTTCCACTCCCCTCCCAATTCCCCATTCATACCTCGTGGGAACCAAATCACCTTCTCCCCGGAAGCTCCCTTCTCCCAGGCCGCGAAACCTCAGCCCTCCTCCACATTCACAGCCGCCCTCCTCCCTAATGCCGGAGACGCTGTCCATTTGCCATCATGCACTGGGCCGTGTGCCTCTTACTCCGTGCTGCTAGAGCTGCCTCGACGATGGCCACGTCAACCGTATCGGAGCCGATTCACCCCCGCCGTTTTTCACGGCGCCAGAGCGGCTCCAACTTCGGATCCGTCCAGAGCCCCGGTGCTGCTTCCCCGTAGCCGTCGACCGTCGCGACATCTCTGCTTCCCTGCCGCCAGTAGCCACCGCAACCGTGCCGGCCTCACCGACTCGGCAGCTGGAGCTGCCTACTTCACCGTGCCGCCAGATTGGTTGCATCCTCATCTCAAATCACTTTATTTAGGTGTCAGTTGTATGAATTTTTATTCTGGGCCAATCGATTCCCAATGGGAAGTGATAACCCACAAGTATAGAGGATCGCAACAGTTTTCGAGGGAAGATTATTCAACCCAAATTTATTGATTCCACACAAGGGGAGACAAAGAATATTCTGAAGTATGCACGGTTGAGTTGTCAATTCAACCACACCTGGATAACTTAATATCTGTAGCAAAGTATTTATTAGCAAAGTAGTATGGAAGTAACGGTAACGGTGGCAAAAGTAACAGTGATAGTTTTGTAGTAATTGTAAAAGTGGCAATGGTAAAGTAAATAAGCAAAGAGCAATATGTGAAAAGCTCGTAGGCATTGGATCGGTGATGGAGAATTATGTTGGAAATATGCCCTAGAGGCAATAATAAATTGGTTATTATTATATTTCCTTGTTCATGATAATCGTTTATTATCCATGCTAGAATTGTATTGATAGGAAACTCAGATACATGTGTGGATACATAGACAACACGATGTCCCTAGTAAGCCTCTAGTTGACTAGCTCGTTGATCAATAGATGGTTACGGTTTCCTGACCATGGACATTGGATGTTGTTGATAACGGGATCACATCATTAGGAGAATGATGTGATGGACAAGACCCAATCCTAAGCCTAGCACAAGATCGTGTAGTTCGTTTGCCAAGAGCTTTTCTAATATCAAGTATCATTTCCTTAGACCATGAGATTGTGCAACTCCCGGATACCGTAGGAATGCTTTGGGTGTGCCAAATGTCACAACATAACTGGGTGGCTATAAAGGTGCACTACGGGTATCTCCGAAAGTGTCTGTTGGGTTGGCACGAATCGAGACTGGGATTTGTCACTCCGTGTAAACGGAGAGGTATCTCTGGGCCCACTCGGTAGGACATCATCATAATGTGCACAATGTGACCAAGGAGTTGATCACCGGATGATGTGAGTTACGGAACGAGTAAAGAGACTTGCCGGTAACGAGATTGAACAAGGTATCGGGATACCGACGATCGAATCTCGGGCAAGTAACATACCGATAGACAAAGGGAATTGTATACGGGATTGATTGAATCCTCGACATCGTGGTTCATCCGATGAGATCATCATGGAACATGTGGGAGCCAACATGGGTATCCAGATCCCGCTGTTGGTTAGTGGCCGGAGAACATCTCGGTCATGTTTGCATGGTTCCCGAACCCGTAGGGTCTACACACTTAAGGTTCGGTGATGCTAGGGTTATAGAGATATTAGTATGCGGTAACCCGAAAGTTGTTCGGAGTCCCGGATGAGATCCCGGACGTCACTAGGAGTTCCGGAATGGTCCGGAGGTAAAGATTTATATATGGGAAGTCTTATTTTGGTCGCCGGAAAAGTTTCACACTTTATCGGTATTGTACCGGGAGTGCCGAAAGGGGTCCGGGGGTCCACCAGCCCCGGGGGGGCCACATGGGCTGTGGGGGGTGCGCCTTGGCCTATATGGGCCAAGGGAACCAGCCCCAAGAGGCCCATGCGCCAAGAGATAAGATAAACGGAGAGTCCTAAAGGGGGAAGGCACCTCCGAGGTGCCTTGGGGAGGAAGGACTCCTCCCTGGCCGCACCCTTCCTTGGAGGAAGGGCCCAGGCTGCGCCCCCCTCTCCCTTGGCCCTATATATAGTGGGGAGGAGGGAGGGCAGTAGCAATCCAAGCCCTGGCGCCTCCCTCTCCCTCCCGTGACACCTCTTCCTCCCCGCTTGCGCTTGGCGAAGCCCTGCCGGGATCCCGCTACTTCCACCACCACGCCGTCGTGCTGCTGGATCTCCATCAACCTCTCCTCCCCCCTTGCTGGATCAATAAGGAGGAGACGTCGCTGATCCGTACGTGTGTTGAACGCGGAGGTGCCGTCCATTCGGCGCTAGGATCATCGGTGATTTGAATCACGACGAGTACGACTCCATCAACCCCGTTCTCTTGAACGCTTCCGCTCGCGATCTACAAGGGTATGTAGATGCACTCCTTCCCTCTCGTTGCTAGATTACTCCATAGATTGATCTTGGTGATGCGTAGAAAATTTTGAATTTCTGCTACGTTCCCCAACAGTGGCATCATGAGCTAGGTCTATGCGTAGTTTCTATGCACGAGTAGAACACAAAGTAGTTGTGGGCGTAGATGTTGCCAATTCTTCTTGCCGCTACTAGTCTTATCTCGTTTCGGCGGCATTGTGGGATGAAGCGGCCCGGACTGACCTTACACGTACGCTTACGTGAGACAGGTTCCACCGACTGACATGCACTAGTTGCATAAGGTGGCTAGCGGGTGTCTGTCTCTCCCACTTTAGTCGGAACGGATTCGATGAAAAGGGTCCTTATGAAGGGTAAAACTTGCAACAACAATTAGAGGACGTCTAACTTATTTTTGCAGCATGTGCTATGTGATGTGATATGGCCAGAAGATGTGATGAATGATATATGTGATGTATGAGATTGATCATATTCTTGTAATAGGAATCACGACTTGCATGTCGATGAGTATGACAACCGGCAGGAGCCGTAGGAGTTGTCTTTATTTTTTGTATGACCTGCGTGTCATTGAATAACGCCATGTAAATTACTTTACTTTATTGCTAAGCGCGTTAGCCATAGAAGTAGAAGTAATCGTTGGCGTGACAACTTCATGAAGACACAATGATGGAGATCATGATGATGGAGATCATGGTGTCATGCCGGTGACAAAGATGATCATGGTGCCCCGAAGATGGAGATCAAAGGAGCAAAATGATATTGGCCATATCATGTCACTATTTGATTGCATGTGATGTTTATCATGTTATGCATCTTATTTTCTTAGAACGACGGTAGTAAGTAAGATGATCCCTCACTAAAATTTCAAGAGACGTGTTCCCCCTAACTGTGCACCGTTGCGAAGGTTCGTTGTTTCGAAGCACCACGTGATGATCGGGTGTGATAGATTCTAACGTTCGAATACAACGGGTGTTGACGAGCCTAGCATGTACAGACATGGCCTCGGAACACATGCAAAACACTTAGGTTGACTTGGCGAGCCTAGCATGTACAGACATGGCCTCGGAACACAAGAGACCGAAAGGTCGAGCATGAGTCGTATAGAAGATACGATCAACATGGAGATGTTCATCGATGATGAGTAGTCCGTCTCACGTGATGATCGGACACGGCCTAGTTTGACTCGGATCATGTGTCACTTAGATGACTAGAGGGATGTCTATCTGAGTGGGAGTTCATTAAATAATCATATGAACTTCATTATCATGAACATAGTCAAAAGGTCTTTGCAAATTATGTCATACGCTTTAGTTCTACTGTTTAAGATATGTTCCTAGAGAAAATTTAGTTGAAAGTTGGTAGTAGCAATTATGCGGACTGGGTCTGTAAACTGAGGATTGTCCTCATTGCTGCACAGAAGGCTTATGTCCTTAATGCACCGCTCGGTGTGCTGGCCTCAGCGTCGTCTGTAGATGTTACGAAACATCTGACATACACGTTTTGATGACTACATGATAGTTCAGTGCGTAATGCTAACGGTTTAGAATTGTGGCACCAAAGACGTTTTTGAAACGTCGCAGAACATATGAGATGTTCCGAAGACTGAAATTGGGATTTCAGACTAGTGCCCACGTCAAGAGGTATGAGACCTCTGACAAGTTTCTTAAGCCTGCAAACTAAGGGAGAAAAGCTCAATCGTTGAGCATGTGCTCAGATTGTCTGAGTACCACAATCGCGTGAATCGAGTGGGAGTTAATCTTCCAGATGAGATAGTGATGGTTCTCCATAGTCACTGCCACCAAGCTATTAGAGCTTCGTGATGAACTATAACATATCAGGGATAGATATGATGATCCTTGAGCTATTCGCGATGTTTGACACCGTGAAAGTAGAAATCAAATAGGAGCATCAATTGTTGATGGATAGTAAAACCACTAGTTTCAAGAAGGGCAAGGGCAAAAGGGATACTTCATGAAACAGCAAATCATTTGCTGCTCTAGTGAAGAATCCCAAGGTTGAACCCAAACCCGAGACTAAGTGCTTCTGTAATGAGGGGAACGGTCACTGAAGCAGAACTACCCTAGATACTTGGTAGATGAGAAGGCAGGCAAGGTTGACAGAAGTATATTGGATATACATTATATGAATGTGTACTTTACTAGTACTCCTAGCAGCACCAGTGTATTAGATACCGGTTCGGTTGCTAAGTGTTAGTAACTCGAAATAAAAGCTGCGGAATAAATGGAGACTAGCTAAAGGTGAGATGACGATATGTGTTGGAAGTGTTTCCAAGGTTGATGTGATCAAGCGTCGCAGGCTCCCTCTACCATCGAGATTGGTGTTAAACCTAAATAATTGTTATTTGGTGTTTGCGTTAAGCATAGACATGATTGGATCATGTTTATAGCAATACGGTTATTCATTAAAGGAGAATAATGGTTACTCTGTCTATTTGAATAATACCTTCAATGGTCTTGCACCTAAAATGAATCTCGATCGCAGTGATACACATGTTCGTGCCAAAAGATATAAGATAGTAATGATAGTTCCACATACTTGTGGCACTGCCATTTGAGTCATATTGGTATAGAACGCATGAAGAAGCTCCATGTAGATGGATCTTTGGACTCACTCGTTTTTGAAAGGATTGAGACATGTGAACCATGTCTATTGGTAGATATGCATGAAGAAACTCCATACCGATGGTTCGTTTGGACTCACTTGATTTTGAATCACTTGAGACATGCAAGTCAAAACACATGGGCAAGATGACTGAAAGGCCTCGTTTTCAGTAAGATGGAACAAGAGAGCAACTTGTTGGAAGTAATACATTTGATGTGTGCAGTCCAATGAGTGCTGAGGCACGCAGTGGATATCGATATGTTCTTACTTCACAGATGATTTGAGTAGATGCTGAGAATATTTACTTGATGAAACGCAAGTCTGAATTATTGAAAGGTTCAAGTAATTTCAGAGTGAAGTTGAAGATCGTTGTGACAAGAGGATAAAATGTCTGTGATATGATCATAGAGATATCTGGGTTACGAGTTTGGCACACAATTAAGACATTGTGGAAAGTGTTTCACAAGTAATACCGCCTGGAACACCATAGTGTGATGGTGTGTCCGAACATCATAACTGCACCCTATTGGATATGGTGCATACCATGATGTCTCTTATCAAATTTACCACTATCGTTTATGGGTTAGGCATTAGAGATAACTGCATTCACTTTAAAAGGGGCACCACGCAATTCCGTTGAGACGACACCGTTTAGAGAAACCTAAGTTGTCGTTTCTTAAAAGTCTGGGGCTGCGATGCTTATGTGAAAAAGTTTCAGGCTGATAAGCTCGAACCCAAAGCGGATAAATGCGTCTTCATAGAATACCCAAAACAGTTGGGTATACCTCCTATTTCAGATCTGGAAGCAAAAGTAATTGCTTCTAGAAACAGGTCCTTTCTCGAGGAAAAGTTTCTCTCGAAAGAATTGAGTGGGAGGATGGTGGAGACTTGATAAGGTTATTGAACCGTCACTTCAACTAGTGTGTAGCAGGGCACAGGAAGTTGTTCTTGTGGCACCTGCACCAATTGAAGTGGAAGCTTATGATAGTGATCATGAAACTTCGGATCAAGTCACTACCAAACCTCGTAGGACGACGAGGATGCGTAATACTTCAGAGTAGTACGTGATCCTGTCTTGGAAGTCATGTTGTTGGACAACGATGAACCTATGAGCTATGGAGAAGCGATGGTGGGCCCATATTCTGACAAATGGTTAGAAGCCATGAAATCCGAGATAAATGGATCTTTAAGAAGAAGACGGACATGGACGGTAATGTTACCGTCTATGAAGCTCGACTTGTGGCTAAGAGTATTTCCACAAGTTCAAGGAGTTGACTACGATGAGATTTTTCTCATCCGTAGCGATGCTTAAGTCCGTCGGAATCATGTTAGCATTGGCTGCATTTATGAAATCTGGCAGATGGATGTCAAAACAAGTTTCCTTACCAGTTTTCGTAAGGAAAGGTTGTATGTGATACAATCAGAAAGGTTTTGTCGATCCTAAGGATGCTAAAAGGTATGCTAGCTCCAGCGATCCTTCTAAGGACTGGAGTAAGCATCTCGGAGTTGGAATGTACGCTTTGATGAGATGATCAAAGATTTTGGGTTTATACAAAGTTTACGAGAAACTTGTGTTTCCAATAAAGTGAGTGGGAGCGCTACAACATTTCTGATAAGTATATGTGAATGACATATTGTTGATCCGAAAGGATGTAAAATTTCTGGAAAGCATAAAGGGTTGTTTGAAAGGAGTTTTTCAAAGGAAGACCTGGATAAAAGCTGCTTACATATTGGGCATCAAGATCTATAGAGATAGATCAAGACGCCCGATGATACTTTCAAAGAACGCACACCTTGACATGATTTTGAAAGAGTTCAAAATAGATCAGCAAAGAAGGAGTTCTTGGCTGTGTTACAAGGTGTGATTATTGAGTAAGACTCAAGACCTGACCACAGCAGAAGAGAGAGAAAGGACGAAGGTCGTCCCCTATGCTTCAGACGTAGGCTCTACAGTATGCTATGCTGTGTACCGCACATGGAGTGTGCCTTGCCATGAGTTGGTCAAGGGGTACAATAGTGATCCGGGAAAGGATCACATGACAACGGTCGAACTTATCCTTAGTATCTAGTGGACTAAGGAATTTTCTCGATTATGGAGGTGGAAAGGAGTCGTCGTAAAGGGTTACGTCGATGCGAACTTTGACACTAATCCGGATGACTCTGAGTAGTAAACCGGATTCGTATAGTAGAGCAGTTATTTGAAATGGCTCCAAATAGCGCGTGGTAGCATCCACAAGATGACATAGATATTCGTAAAGCACACATGGATCTGAAAGGTTCAGACCCGTTGACTAATAACCTCTCTCACAAGCATAACATGATCAAACCAGAACTCATTGAGTGTTAATCACATAGTGATGTGAACTAGATTGTTGACTCTAGTAAACTCTTTAGATGTTGGTCACATGGTGATGTGACCTGTGAGTGTTAATCACATGGTGATGTGAACTAGATTATTGACTCTAGTGCAAGTGGGAGACTGTTGGAAATATGCCCTAGAGGCAATAATAAATTGGTTATTATTATATTTCCTTGTTCATGATAATCGTTTATTATCCATGCTAGAATTGTATTGATAGGAAACTCAGATACATGTGTGGATACATAGACAACACGATGTCCCTAGTAAGCCTCTAGTTGACTAGCTCGTTGATCAATAGATGGTTACGGTTTCCTGACCATGGACATTGGATGTTGTTGATAACGGGATCACATCATTAGGAGAATGATGTGATGGACAAGACCCAATCCTAAGCCTAGCACAAGATCGTGTAGTTCGTTTGCCAAGAGCTTTTCTAATGTCAAGTATCATTTCCTTAGACCATGAGATTTTGCAACTCCCGGATACCGTAGGAATGCTTTGGGTGTGCCAAATGTCACAACGTAACTGGGTGGCTATAAAGGTGCACTACGGGTATCTCCGAAAGTGTCTGTTGGGTTGGCACGAATCGAGACTGGGATTTGTCACTCCGTGTAAACGGAGAGGTATCTCTGGGCCCACTCGGTAGGACAACATCATAATGTGCACAATGTGACCAAGGAGTTGATCACGAGATGATGTGAGTTACGGAACGAGTAAAGAGACTTGCCGGTAACGAGATTGAACAAGGTATCGGGATACCGACGATCGAATCTCGGGCAAGTAACATACCGATAGACAAAGGGAATTGTATGCGGGATTGATTGAATCCTCGACATCGTGGTTCATCCGATGAGATCATTGTGGAACATGTGGGAGCCAACATGGGTATCCAGATCCCGCTATTGGTTATTGGCCGGAGAACGTCTCGGTCATGTCTGCATGGTTCCCGAACCCGTAGGGTCTACACACTTAAGGTTCGGTGACGCTAGGGTTATAGAGATATTAGTATGCGGTAACCCGAAAGTTGTTCGGAGTCCCGGATGAGATCCCCGACGTCATGAGGAGTTCCGGAATGGTCCGGAGGTAAAGATTTATATATGGGAAGTCTTATTTTGGTCGCCGGAAAAGTTTCTCACTTTATCGGTATTGTACCGGGAGTGCCGAAAGGGGTCCGGGGGTCCACCAAGGGGTCCACCAGCCCCCGGGGGGCCACATGGGCTGTGGGGGGTGCGCCTTGGCCTATATGGGCCAAGGGAACCAGCCCCAAGAGGCCCATGCGCCAAGAGATAAGATAAACGGAGAGTCCTAAAGGGGGAAGGCACCTCCGAGGTGCCTTGGGGAGGAAGGACTCCTCCCTGGCCGCACCCTTCCTTGGAGGAAGGGCCAAGGCTGCGCCCCCCCTCTCCCGTGGCCCTATACATAGTGGGGGGGAGGGAGGGCAGCAGCAATCCAAGCCCTGGCGCCTCCCTCTCCCTCCCGTGACACCTCTTCCTCCCCGCTTGCGCTTGGCGAAGCCCTGCCGGGATCCCGCTACTTCCACCACCACGCCGTCGTGCTGCTGGATCTCCATCAACCTCTCCTCCCCCTTGCTGGATCAAGAAGGAGGAGACGTTGCTGATCCGTACGTGTGTTGAACGCGGAGGTGCCGTCCGTTCGGCGCTATGATCATCGGTGATTTGAATCACGACGAGTACGACTCCATCAACCCCGTTCTCTTGAACGCTTCCGCTCGCGATCTACAAGGGTATGTAGATGCACTCCTTCCCTCTCGTTGCTAGATTACTCCATAGATTGATCTTGGTGATGCGTAGAAAATTTTGAATTTCTGCTATGTTCCCCAACAAATTATGCCGGATGCGATTCCTCATGTAATAGTTATAACATAGGGTGACACAGAACTAGCTCCAGTTCATCAATGTAATGTAGGCATGTATTGCGAATATAGTCATACGTGCTTATGGAAAAGAACTTGAGGGAGTCCTGGATTAGGGGGTCCTCGGACAGCCGGACTATATACTTTAGCCGGACTGTTGGACTATGAAGATACAAGATTGGAGACTTCGTCCCGTGTCCGGATGGGACTCTTCTTGGCGTGGAAGGCAAGCTTGGCAATACGGATATGTAGATCTCCTCCCTTGTAACCGACTCTGTGTAACCCTAGCCCCCTCCGGTGTCTATATAAACTGGAGGGTTTAGTCCGTAGGACAACACAATCATACCATTGGCTAGCTTCTAGGGTTTAGCCTCTACGATCTCGTGGTAGATCAACTCTTGTAATACTCATATCATCAAGATCAATCAAGCAGGAAGTAGGGTATTACCTCCATTGAGAGGGCCCGAACCTGGGTAAACATCGTGTCCCCCGCCTCCTGTTACCATCCGCCTTAGACGCACAGTTCGGGACCCCCTACCCGAGATCCGCCGGTTTTGACACCGACATTGGTGCTTTCATTGCGAGTTCCACTGTGCCGTCACCATAAGGCTTGATGGCTCCTTCGATCATCGGCAACGATGCAATCCAGGGTGAGGTTTTTCTCCCCGGACAGATCTTCGTATTCGGCGGCTTCGTACTGTGGGCCAACTCGCTTGGCCATCTGGAGCAGATCGAGAGCTACGCCCCTGGCCATCAGGTCAGGTTTGGAAACTTGAACTATATTGCCGACATCCGCGGAGACATGATCTTCGACGGATTCGAGCCCATGTCAGGTGCGTCGCACAATCACGACGAGCATGACTTAACTCTGCCGTCGGACAGTGTTCGGGAGATCACACCTGCAACCACTCCGGCCCTCAATCCGGAACAAATTGCGCCATCTGAGGACGGGTGGATGGACCCCGCCATGGAGGCCACACACTCAGTGGCGATAGAGTCGAATACTGACTTCACCTCCTATGAGACCCTTGTTGCCGAACCGTTGGATTCGTCCCCGGCCATGGGCTCCGAGCCGCCTGCGTCCATCCCTATCGAACCCGATTGGGCACCGATCATGGAGTTTACCTCCGCGGATATCTTCCAGCACTCGCCCTTTGGCGACGTGCTAAACTCGTTGAGGTCTCTCTCTCTGTCAGGAGACCCTTGGCCGAACTATGTCCGGCTAGAATGGGATGCGGACGACGAAGAAATTCGCTCCCCACCCACCACCCACTTGGTAGCCACTGTCGACAATTTAACCAGCATGCTCGACTTTGGCTCCGAGACATCGACGGTATGGACGATGACGCAGGAGACGAACAGGAGCCATCGCCCACAGGGCGCTGGACAGCCACTTCATCACATGATATATACATGGTGGATACACCCAAAGAAGACAATGATGTGGAACGGGATGAGGCAGGGAAGGATAACCCCCTCGAGAAGCAACCAAAGCGATGACGCAGACGCCGCTCCAAATCCCGCCTCGGCAAAAACAGCGATAACAGCGCAAGAAAGAATGAGACCCCGGTCGACTCCAAGCAACAGAGCAGGACGAGCCAGCGGACGGCGAACATAGTACGGAGCCACTGTCCGATCACGGCGACGCCGAGGGTAGAAATCATCAAACTGTCTCCGGAGAGGAGAATAGTCCGGATGACGATATACATATCATCCCGGAAAAGAACTTGGAACAAGAGAACCTCCACAGAAGGCTTATTGCCACCGTGAGGAGTCTTAAGAAGCAGAAACAAAGGCTTAAGGCCGTGCAAAATACACTCATCAGTAGATGGAACAAAGTGCTGGACACTGCGGAAAAGTACGGTGGCAGTCGCCACACAAAGAGTTACCCAAAGCGCAAGCTGCTGCCTGAATTCGATGACGAGGCCTTAGAGCGTACACAGCCAAAAATAAAATGGCCGATCGGTCGGATCGACCACCTCGTGGCCGCGATAGGGCGGCTAACGAGGCCGCACATCAGTCAGCACACGATTCACGTGAGGACCTGCATCAAAAAGCCGGCATCACCAGATCCATCTATGGATCTAGGAAGCGCGCTCCAGCGCAGGATCAAAACCGAACACTGCATCCGTCAGAACGCCACGATAAATCCAAATACAGGGGTGCCGCACACCCCCTATGCTTCACCGATGAGGTACCGGATCACAAATTTCCAGAAGGATTCAAACCCGTGAACATAGAGGCGTACGACGGAACGACACACCCTGGGGTCTGGATTGAGGACTTCATCCTCCATATCCATATGGCTCGCGGAGACGATCTCCACGCCATCAAATACTTGCCCCTCAAGTTGAAAGGACCAGCTCGGCACTGGCTGAAGAGCCTCCCCGAAAATTCAATTGGAAGTTCGGAGGAGCTTGAGGATGCTTTTAGGGCCAACTTTAAAGGGACCTATGTCTGACCTCCGTACGCAGACGATTTAAGTCATATAATTCAACAGCCCGGAGAGTCAGCCCAAAAGCTTTGGAACAGATTCCTCACTAAGAAGAAATCGTCGATTGCCCGGACGCCGAAGCCTTAGCAGCTTTCAAACACAGCGTCCGAGACGAATGGCTCGCCAGACACCTTGGCCAAGAAAAGCCGAGGACAATGGCAGCCCTAAAAAGCCTCATGACCCGCTTTTGCGCGGGCGAAGATAGCTGGCTGGCCCGTAGTAGCACCAGCGACCCAGGCACATCTGAAGTCAGGGATGGCAATGGAAAACCACGACGCATTAAAAGCAAGCGTCGAAATAACGAAGACAGCCCGGACAACAAGGCGGTAAACGCCGGATTTAGGGGCTCTCGACCCGGTCAACGGAAAAAGCCTTTCTAAGGCAACAGAGATGGACCGTCCAGCCTAAACAAGATTCTAGACAAATTATGTCAGATCCATGGCACCTCTGATAAACCTGCAAATCACACCCACAGAGAATGCTGGGTCTTCACTCAGGCCGGCAAGTTAAACGTCGAACGCAAGGGGAGGGAGACACCAAGTGAAGACGAGGATGAGCCTCGCCAGCAAAGCACTGGGGGGCAGAAAAAATTCCCACCAGAGGTCAAAACAGTGAACATGGTTCACGTAACAAAAAGAAGGAGCAAACATGCACTCCAAGACATATGCGCCTTACAGCCCGTCACCCCTAAGTTCAACCCTTGGTCGGCCTGCCCGATCACTTTTGATCACAGGGATCACCTGACGAGTTCCGGCACGGAGGACTGGCTGCCTTGGTGCTAGACCCAATTATCGACGGATACCATCTCACCCAAGTCCTCATGGACGGCGGCAGTAGTCTTAATTTGATATATCAGGACAAAGTCCGCAAAATGGGGATAGACCCGACAAGAATCAGCCAAAGCAATACTACCTTTAAAGGAGTAATACCAGGCCCAGAGGCCCGTTGTACGGGCTCTCTAGTACTAGAGGTTGTATTCGGTTCTCTCGACAACTTCTGAAGTGAAAAGTTAACCTTCGAAATCGCTCCATTCCGAAGCGGCTATCAAGCACTACTCGGAAGAACAACTTTCACTCGTTTTAATGCAGTCCCGCATTACGCCTCTCTTAAGCTTAAGATGCCCGGTCCACGTGGCATCATCACAGTTAGCGGAAATGTTGAGCGTTCCTTACGCGCGGAAGAAGGTGTGGTGGCTTTAGCAGCCGAACACTAAACGGCCTCTCCAACCAGAATAAATGATCGGTCGTCAAGACCGCGGACACGGCTACACGAGTCCGGCGCATCACTAGCTGTAACAGCTTAGATAAACCTGAGATTGGTTTGACGGATATACCCCTGTAGGCGGTACCAGGGGCTTCCCTCATGTAAAAAGGACTACAGTTAGGCTCGACCTTACTCATCTTGAATTTTAATGGTTTATTGAGAATAACCAATTTTCTGCACGACAACTTTCACCTAATTTCTTCTCTTTTACAGATGATAATCGTGCTACACCCTTCTAGGATACGGCACAACGGAGACACAGGCGCAGACGTGCATCAGGGCCCCGCTCAAAGGTTTCTTTTTAGATTAAGACCCTGTGTAAACCTTTTTTACTGTCTCTTGTTGCTTCACATCCTCCGGATACTCCGTATAACCGAGAGGGATGCTGACGTTATTGGCATTTCGCCACGTCAGAATAATGCACGTACCTGGACACTAGGGGTTCATTATCAAGGGTGTTACCCAGCCCGGTATATGTTGTAAAGACCGAATACCTTAGGGAGTGTTCGGCGTCGCGAGTTTGGCCTTATATGCATCAGCTCCGAATCATGTCTTTGGTCAAATGTTGGGTTTGCCCGGCTCCCGCATTTTGCTACCTTACGTTCTGCTCTATCGGCTAAGGTGGCACCGGGAGAACTACTGCGATTGTGCCCTGGTTCATCCGGATGAGCACCTCAGTAGAGAAAGCCGAAAACTGACTGTCATGATAAAGCGCGAGACTGGTCAACCACTCGATGACTTAGCGGAATCTTCGGGATTCCTCCGCATTAACGAAGGGCCGGTTTTCCCGGTCATGTACGTACGCGCCCCGTATTCGGATGAGCGCGGAAGTACCAGGGGCTATATAGTAGCCCCACTGTCAAACTCCTATGGTTAAGTGAAAGTGTTAAAGCAATATAGTCCGATTGCCTCGTTCGCCGCGCTATCACCTCCTTAATGGACCAAGACGTTGGATCAAGTGTGAACACGCGCTTTTGCGAACACCCCCGCATTATGTGCGTGGGGGCTGAAGCCGACGACTGCAAACTTTCAGGTTATATACATATATACATAAACGGCCGCAAAGGAGGCACCATAATACTTTCAGGCAAAAGTATAAACACAGCCTTTATAATTCAAATAGCATTGTTATTACAATCTAAATACATGTCACTCGAACATGACACTCTTCGAGCACTGAGCCTCTATTAAACGAGCACCTTCCAGGACTTCTTCAAAATAGTGCTCGGCAGAAACCTGGCCTATGGCCGGATTCTGGGTTGCAATCGTGGTGGCCTCCATCTCCGCCCAGTATGTCTTGACACGGGCAAGAGCCATCCGCGCACCTTCTATGCACGCCGACCTCTTTACAGCATCGATATGCAGCACAGCACCAAGGAATCATTGCACAAGACCAAAATAACTATTCGGCCTTGGTCCTTCCGGCCAGAGGGGATCCACGACAGACCTCATGGCAAGCCCGGACAACCTATGGAGCTCGGCCCACTCGGCCATTTGCTCATTTAACAGCAGTGGACGCGCCGGAGCATTGAACTGCGACCAGAACAACTTTTACACTTCGTGATCTTTCTGATCTTCGAAAAACTTGGTCGCATCAGCAGCACTCGCTGCCAAATCCAGGTACGCGTCCGCAGAACTCCATAATTGATCTAGACGAGCATACTTAGGATCTCCGAACTTCGTCCGCAACAAAAAGGGCTTCCCAGCCGTGATATTTCCGGCTTGACGTAGCTCCTCCTTCGCCGCTCTGATTTTAGAGCGGGTTTCCTTAGCTGCTACCATGGCTTTCTCCAGGTCCGCCGTCTTCGTTTGACTTTCCCTTTCGAGAAGCTCATAACGGTCGGCGGCATCTTTCAACTCAACCGCCATCTTGGCTATTTTCTCTTTGCTCTCTCAATGCGCAGCCTGTTCGGCTCTTAACTCTTCGACCGCCTTTAGGGCGGCCGCATCACTCCTCCTGGCTTGTTCCTTGGCTCGGGCAAGTTCCGCCCGAAGGGTCTCCACGGCGGCAGCTCCATCTGCAGTCACAGCATATTATAGATACTAGCATTATGCTCCTCTTAATATATGTTGACCACCGGAGAATACATACCATGTGCCTCGTCAAGCCGCCTATTTACAAGCACGATGTCGGCATCTACCACATCAAGTTGCCGCTTCGGTTCAGCAAACTCACCAGTCCGGCCAGCCACCGGACCTTCAGCCACCTGCACATGAAGGCGGCATGATTATTACCTGGGACTATGATCCTCTGTTTGCCGCCTTTTTCGACAGCAACCAGAGTCTCAGGGGCTACTATCTACATAGGGCACACCTGGCGTGTGCGGTACCGTCAAAAATATACATATTACTTTGCGTACCTCAAAGCCTCTCAGCAGGCTCATAAAAGCTTCATGCAACCCGCTTTCGGCGGATGAAATCTTCTCAACCACCGTACCCATTAACGTACGGTGTGCTTCTGAGATAGCCGCTTGCTCCAGAAGATTCCGCAGTGAGTCTGGTCGCGCACCGGACAGTTCCGGACTCTTTTTGTTGCTCCCCTTAGGAGCCGAATACTCCGGACTCCGGGTGGCCGAAGGGTTACCTTCCAGCCTTGGAGGATCAGGAGAAACCCTTCGTGACGACACCTCAAGATCGCCCGCCTCATGAGGCGGGGAAGCATGGGGAGGAGTTTCGCTCTCCATCATCTCCGGAAGAAGATCCCCCGAAGACGAACTCTGGCGAGAAGGGCTACGATCCGAACTACAGGACATACATCTCGGTTATTGTCCTCGGAAATAAAGTAGGGTATGTTTACTATAAAGTACTCTTGTCTACTTACAGCTCGGTGGGGGGCTGATCCCCTTGCGGGCACTGTGCGGTAAGGATACCCTCCGGGGTAGGACCCTCTGGCGAAGATTTCTTCCCTCGTTTGGAAACCATTGTTTCCAAGTCTTCAGAGGCGGTCCTCTTCCTTCCCTGGGGAGAGGGAATTTTAGATTCTTCTCCCCGGTTATCCTCCTTCGCGGAGGCACTAATTCCCCCGGTCTGGATGAATAATCAGTGAGGCCCACTTGAGGCTTCTTTATTCCCCCCTTTATCTTCCCCTGAGGGCGCTTGATAAGGCGCGAGCTCAAGCATTCTGGCCAGCACTGGATCTGCTGAGCCTTCGGGAAGGGGGGCCGAACACCTGATCATCTTCGCCTTTTTTACCCAGTCCTAGTCAAAGAGCGACTTTTCAGAATGATGTTGTGATAAATAAGACAGCATGTTCGGCCGAAGAACTACTTACTTGGGTATCTTGACGATTGCAGCTCAGACCCGCATCCTCGGTGGTGTCCGGACACTTTATTTGTGATCCGAAGAACAATCTGTACATCTCTTCGAGCGTCACGCCGAAGAAGTGCTGAATAGCTTGTGGTCCTTCCGGGTTGAACTCCCACATACGGAGAGGTCGACGTTTGCAAGGCAGGACTCGACGAACTAGCATGACTTGCATTACCTTAACAAGGCTGACATCTCTCTCGAGGAGATCTCGGATGCGACTCTGCAATGTCGGCATATCATTTACTGGCCCCCAGTCTAGCTCCTTGTTGATCCATGACGCCAGTTGTGGCGGGGGGGCGAACGGAAGGCAGGGCGGCTACCCACTTAGTACCTCGGGGAGTTGTGATGTAAAACCACTCCCGTTGCCATAAGCCGGACACCTCCGGGAAGCAACCCTTTGGCCATGGAACATCGGCGCCTTTGCTTATTACGGCACCTCCGCATTCTGCGTGTCACCCATTAATCATCTTCGGCTTCACATTAAAGGTCTTGAGCCATAAGCCGAAGTGTGGGGTGACGTGGAGGAAGGCCTCACACACGACGATGAACGATGAGATGTGAAGGATGGAATCCGGGGCCAGATCATGGAAATCAAGCCCATAATAGAACATGAGCCCTCTAACAAAGGGATCTAGACTAAGGCCTAGCCCTCGGAGGAAGTGGGAGACGAATACGACACTCTCGCCGGGTTCGGGAGTGGGAATGACCTGCCCTCGAGCAGGCAGCCTGTGCGAGATTTCGGCGGTCAGATACCTGGCTTCTCTTAGCTTCTTGATGTCCTCCTCTGTGACAGAGGAGGGCATCCACCGACCTTGAAAGTTGGATCCGGACATGATTGAAGGTCCGAAGCGCCTAGCATGAGCTTTGGGTGTTGGAACTCAAGGTGCGGGAAGGATTCGATTGAGTGCGAGAAGAAAAGGGCAGGCCTTGGCCTCTTTATAAAGAGGGTGAATATCAAGCGTCCTTCGAGTGGCCGTTTGGAACTTGCCTAAAATCGAGGAGTCATACCAACAGGCACGATTGGGTTACCCACACCCGTATTGATGAGAATCCCGTGATAAGGGGAACACGATCTCTGCTTCGACAAGACGTGCCAATAAAAACTGCCTCGCGAAATGTGCAGTGGCGGGCTGGGAGAAACGGTTCGAATAATGACCAGGCCGTGGTGTGGTTGTCAGCAGATTAGATTTGTGGAAATATTATTCTCTCTACGGTGGTATGTGGAATTTGTTTTGCAGAGCCGGACACTATCCTTGTGTTCAAAATCTTCTATGGAGTATTCGGAGGAGGAACCCGCCTTGCAATGCCGAAGACAATCTGCGCGCCGGACTCATCGTCATTGAAGCCTGGTTCAGGGGATGCTGAGGGAGTCCTGGATTAGGGGGTCCTCGGACAGCCAGACTATATACTTTAGCCGGACTGTTGGACTATGAAGATACAAGATTGAAGACTTCGTCCCGTGTCCGGATGGGACTCTCCTTGGCGTGGAAGGCAAGCTTGGCAATACGGATATGTAGATCTCCTCCCTTGTAACCGACTCTGTGTAACCCTAGCCCCCTCCGGTGTCTATATAAACCGGAGGGTTTAGTCCATAGGACAACAACAATCATACCATAGGCTAACTTCTAGGGTTTAGCCTCTACGATCTCGTGGTAGATCAACTCTTCTAATACTCATATCATCAAGATCAATCAAGCAGGAAGTAGGGTATTACCTCCATTGAGAGGGCCCGAACCTGGGTACATCGTGTCCCCCGCCTCCTGTTACCATCCGCCTTAGACGCACAGTTCGGGACCCCCTACCCGAGATCCGCTGGTTTTGACACCGACAGAACTTGCATGACATCTTTTGTCCTACCCTCCCGTGGCAGCGGGGTCCTATTGGAAACTAAGGGATATTAAGGCCTCCTTTTAATAGAGTACCAGACCAAAGCATTAACACTTAGTGAATACATGAACTCCTCAAACTACGGTCATCACCGGTAGTGGTCCCGATTATTGTCACTTTGGGGTTAACGGATCATAACACATAATAGATGACTATAGACTTGCAAGATAGGATCAAGAACTTACATATATACATGAAAACATAATAGGTTCAGATCTGAAATCATGGCACTCGGGCCTTAGTGACAAGCATTAAGCATAGCAAAGTATAGGAACATCAATCTCAGAACATAATGGATACTAGGGATCAAACCCTAACAAAACTAACTCGATTACATGGTAAATCTCGTCCAACCCATCACCGTCCAGCAAGCATATGATGGAATTACTCATGCACGGCGGTGAGCATCATGAAATTTGTGATGGAGGAATGTTGATGATGACGATGGCGACGGATTCCCCTCTCTGGAGCCCCGAACGGATTCCAGATCAGCCCTCCCGAGAGAGATTAGGGCTTGGCGGCGGCTCCATATCGTAAAACGGGATGAATCCTTCTCTCTGATTTTTTTTCTCCCCGAACGTGAATATATGGAGTTGGAGTTGAGGTCGGTGGAGCACCAGGGGGCCCACGAGGCAGGGGGCACGCCCAGGGGGGTAGGCGCGCCCCCCACCCTCGTGGACAGGGTGTGGGCCCCCTGGCCTTGATTCTTTCGCCAGTATATTTTATTAATTCCAAAAATATGCTCCGTGAAGTTTCAGGTCATTCCAAGAACTTTTATTTCTGCACAAAAATAACACCATGGCAATTCTCCTGAAAACAGCGTCAGTCCGGGTTAATTCCATTCAAATCATGCAAGTTAGAGTCCAAAACAAGGGCAAAAGTGTTTGGAAAAGTAGATAAGATGGAGACGTATCAACTCCCCCAAGCTTAAACCTTTGCTTGTCCTCAAGCAATTCAGTTGACAAACTGAAAGTGATAAAGAAAATCTTTTACAAACTCTGTTTTCTCTTGTTGTTGTAAATATCTAAAGCCAGCATTCAAGTTTTCAGCAAAGATTATGAACTAACCATATTCACAATAACACTTAGGTCTCATATTTACTCATATCAATGGCATAACCAACTAGCGAGCAATAATAATAAATCTCGGATGACAACACTTTCTCAAAACAATCATAATATGATATAACAAGATGGTATCTCGCTAGCCCTTTCTGAGACCGCAAAACATAAAGGCAGAGCACCTTTAAAGATCAAGGACTGACTAAACATTGTAATTCATGGTAAAAGAGATCCAGTCATACCCAATATAAATTAATAGTAATGGATGCAAATGACAGTGGTGCTCTCCAGCTGGTGCTTTTTAATAAGAGGGTGATGACTTAATATAAAAGTAAATAGATAGGACCTTCGCAGAGGGAAGCAGGGATTTGTAGAGGTGCCAGAGCTCGATTTTGAAATAGAGATAAATAATATTTTGAGCGGCATACTTTCATTGTCAACATAACAACCGAGTGATCTCGATATCTTCCATGCTACACACATTATAGGTGGTTCCTAAACAGAATGGTAAAGTTTATACTCCCCCTCCACCAACAAACATCAATCCATGGCTTGTCCGAAACAACGGGTGCCTCCAACTAACAACAGCCCTGGGGAGTTCTGTTTGCAATTATTTCAATTTGATTTGCTTAGAGCATGGGACTGGGCATCCCGGTGACCAGCCATTTTCTCGTGAGTGAGGAGCGGAGTCCACTCCTCTTGAGAATAACCCGCCTAGCATGGAAGATACAGACAGCCCTAGTTGATACATGAGCTATTCGAGCATGCAAAACAGAATTTCATTTGAAGATTTAGAGTTTGGCACATACAAATTTACTTGGAACGGCAGGTAGATACCGCATATAGGAAGGTATAGTGGACTCATATGGGATAACTTTGGGGTTTATGGAAGTGGATGCACAAACAATATTCCCGCTTAGTACAAGTGAAGGCTAGAAAAAGACTGGGAAGCGACCAACTAGAGAGCGACAACAGTCATGAACATGCATTAAAATTAATAAACATTGAGTACAAGCATGAGTAGGATATAATCCACCATGAACATAAATATCATGAAGGGTATGTTGACTTTGTTTCAACTACATGTGTGAACATGTGCGAAGTCAAGTCACTCAAATCGTTCAAAGGAGGATACCACCCTACCATACCACATCACAACTATTTTAATAGCATGTTGGCACGCAAGGTAAACCATTATAAACTCCTAGTAAATTAAGCATGCATAAGCAACTATAATCTCTAATTGTCATTGCAAACATGTTCATTCATAATAGGCTGAATCAGGAACGATGAACTAATCATATATACAAAAACAAGAGAGGTCGAGTTCATACCAGCTTCTCTCATCTCAATCAGTCCGTCATATATTGTCATTATTGCATTTCACTTGCACGACCGAATGATGTGAATAATAATAATAATAGTGCACGTGCATTGGACTAAGATGGAATCTGCAAGCATCTGACACAAAGGAGAAGACAAGGTAATACGGGCTCTTGTTAAATCAACAATAATGCATATAAGACCCACTTTAGCAATTTCATTAAGGTCTTCTCCTCTCGACCCCCAAAGAACAAGAAAAGAAATAAAACTATGTACACGGGAAAGCTCCCAACAAGCAAAAGAAGAATAGGAAATCCTTTTGGGTTTTCTTTTAGTTACTACTACTACAAGCATAGAAAGTAAACTAGCTAAAAGCTACAACTAATTTTTTTTTGTTTTTCTTAAGGTTTTTCAAACACACAAGAAGAAGGCGAGAAAAAGGAAAATAAACTAGCATGGATATTACAATGAAAAAGTATGAGCACTGACAACTAGAATGAGTGTGTGAACATGAATGTAATGTCGGTGAGAAATACGTACTCCCCCAAGCTTAGGCTTTTGGCCTAAGTTGGTCTAGAGCCACGGTTGGCCCGGCGGATATCCAAAGTTGTATCTGGGGTCGTACTGAGATGCAGCAGCTATTGCCTCGGGGTGCCACTGATTGGCCATCTCCTCCGGATCCCACTGGTAAACTGATTGCCGATAAGGGTCAAGTGGTGGTTCCGGTTCAGCCTCTGGAGCAGGCGTCGCGCTCAAGTATGCATGAATGGCCTCCGGTAAGATGATGTACGTGCCTGAAAGTATGTCAAACAGGGAGGGTGCAGGCAAGGTAATGATCTCACAGTAATTTTTATGAAATATCAATTTATACTTAAGCATCTTCTTCTTATCTTTAACAATAAAATCATGTGCTACCATACTCTTATAATCTAGAAAAACAGGAGGCAACAACTTTTCTTCTTTCTCATAATGCCTAATAGGTAAGTTAAAGTGTGCAGCAAGGTGCGAAGCAAAGATGCCTCCAAGATGGGGACCCTTTGTACGGTTCAGATTTAACCGTTTAGCAACAATAGCGCCTAAACTGAAAGTAGTATCATGAAACAAGGCATGGCGGAAAATAACAATATCAGGGGCACTAAGGTTTCCACTGTTCCACGACCAATTAAGCATCTACTAGCAAATATTGCAAAGTGACGTAGAACAGGGAAGTGTATGCTAGTAATTCTTGCATCAGAAACTTTCCTCGTTTGCCCTACAGCAATCATATCAATAAACCCTTCCACATCAATACGATGTGGTTCCTCTATGCTGCCCATAAAGGGTATCTTACAGACCCGGCAGAAATCGAAAAAGGGACATCTCCTTATGCTCATCATATAAATAAAATTCCACTGAAGGTGGTGATCTCCTAGCATGGAACTGAAAATTTTGCACGAAAGTATTAGTGAGTAAGAGGTACTGTTCGCGCTGGTCGCGGAGGAAGTCGGTGAGGCCCGCATTCTCAGCCAAAGAATAAAAATCATCATAAATCCCGGCTGCCTTCAAGAAATCATCACAAGGCCATTCACACGGCCGAACTTCCGCGGTGCGAGGGAGATTATATTTGGGCCTTTTATCCTCTTCACTTTGTTTATCCTTCGAGCTTTGGCTCGAAGAGCCCCTCAATAATCTCTTCATCATTTTCTGAAAATTTCTGAAATTTTTAGTAACTTAAAATAAAAGTGAACCAAACTCAACAAAACTGATAGCAACTACTCCCACAAGTGCCTAGAGACTATATCATGCATTAGGACTACTTGGGACCATATAAATTTGACATGCAAGCTCAAGAACAAGATCACCTAGGCAACAAAAATTTGCAATGAATAAAGCACTAGAACAAAAACTAATTGGACCATTGGAGGAGTCACATACCAAAGAACAATCCCCAAAGCAGTTTTGTGAGTGAAGCTTTGAGTAAGGAGATCGAAAATGGCAGCAAGATGAGCTAGAACTCGTGCTTGAGCTAGTTGGTGATTTTTTTGGGAGGAAGAAGGAGTGTGTGGTGGCTGGAATAAGTGGAGGGTGACGGTGTCCTGGACTAGGGGGTACTCACCACGTCGTCTCCCGGTCAATTGGATTGGGCCGAAGACCCCCGTGGCCGTTTACTCATGGGCCCGTTCGGACAGCCAATGACATATACGAGGAAGATTCCACAAGACTTGGTGATCAAGACAGGGACTCCTCTCCACCGACGTAATCGACTAGGACTCTTGTTATCCTAGGCTTCTGGTACGTTATATAAGCCGAGGCCAGGCTAGTTGATAGACTATGATATTACTCATCATACCTCTATGGTTTAGACCACAACATATGAACTCGAGGTAGATCAACTCTTGTAATCCTCATATTCATCAAGATCAATCAAGCAGGAAGTAGGGTATTACCTCCATTAAGAGGGCCCGAACCTGGGTAAACACCGTGTCCCTTGTCTCCTGTTACCCATCGATCCTAGATTCACAGCTTGGGACCTCCTACCTGAGATCCGCCGGTTTTGACACCGACATTGGTGATTTCATTGAAAGTTCCGTTGTGTGGTCGGCAATGGATCGGTGGCTCGTCTGCAGATTAACTGCGACATCGGCATCTTCGTCACCGGCTCGACTGGTCACCTCGGATTAACTGAGGACTGTGCCCTGCCTCCGGTAGTCATGTTCGGACGAGGGCCTTCATCAACATCAACTCCAATCTCTATCATTATCATGGAGGAATTATCCTCGGAGCTCGGGGCTTCAATGTCAACATTGCCCCCGGGCGACCGTGCTGTTTTTCTGGACAGAGAACTTGTATCCGCTGCCACCACCTCCTTGAGCATCGCTTTGACGATTCCTTCGGTGGAATTGTGTGGAATTAAGTCTACAATAGCCATGCAAAATTTCGTCGAGTTCCGATGGAGAATCTCCGGCAATCTACGATATACCGGAGCCCTGTCAAATCTGGACGGGAATCCGGACGAGTTTAGGGCGTGGTCTCCAGAGCCTAGCTCGGAGATCCTTTGGAAGATCCAACCATTCCTCTGATGTGGAACTCCCATATCTACCACCCCTCCGAATTTCAGCTCAATCCGACGGTTCAAACTCCGGGAACCTTCCGATGAGTGGACCACTTTTTCACATCTGTTTTCTACGCGAGAACGAATCCGACCCGAGTTCATCTTTTTAATGAACGTGATTTCGGACATCCTTTTTGAAGGAAGTTTTGTATGGGGTATTGTGTTTTGTTCCCAAACACATCCCACTATTTAAGGTCTTTTCCAATATGATCTTCACCATCACGCGGGTGTCAAACCAGCCCGTCAACGTTGCTCCACGGCTGTCGACCTGCGCTAGACACGTCGTCGCTTTGTTGAGCCAATCTCAACTTCTTCGGATCATCATCTGGGCAAGCCGAACAAGAGTTCGGCATCGCGAAGGATAAATCATCACCAACATCGCCGCCCCACGGATTACACGGAGCGGTCAATGTCCATCATGCCGAACTGCTTCAACATCTCACCTGACATGGCAGCTACAACTTCTCCTTACCGACCTGCTCCGTCACGTCGGCTAGACCGGGGGCTTCGCCATCCCGTCTTCAACATACTCCGGAGACTTCGGCGTCGTCAGCCGACCAGCTTCGTCACGTTAGCTTGACGGTGGCTTTGCCTCGGTGAGCCAAACTTTGCCAGCATCGCCATACCGTGGCTTCACCGACCATCAGGCAATGGGTGCGCAGATCGATTCCCAATTTTGGGAGCCACTTTTCTTCGGACTGCTACAACAAACAAACCAGGTGCTGTTAATCCTGGCAATTTTTGCTTGTTTGGGTTTATTTTTCCCAAGGAATTATTACTCTGGTTTGTTCCATCATTTATAAACAGGTCTATCAAATGGTGTCCGCATTAACGACGGTTGCGTGGTGGTTCGGTCAGTTTCCGTACATAGTTCGGCGAATGCCGCATCCGGAATTTGGACCGACCTGTGAATTCAGGCTTTGCCATGCCTTTAACGCATCACGCCGACGCCCTACATGGACATTGACTTTGGCGCCAGGCCGCTTATCTTTAAATAGATTATTTTGCGTATTAATTGCGCGAGGATTTTTATATAATTATATTATTATTGTTGGCCTGCACTATTTTACATGTGTAGGTAATGGACTTCGACTGCGTCACGTGGTCTCTTCGGCAAGCCGACGCCGTCGTCCCAATCGGCGTAAATCGGCTCGCGTGATCACCTTGTTGGTCGTGTTGCCATACCGACATGCTCGGTTGCCTCGGGGACTTCGGCATCGCCAAGAGAGATCTACCTCATCGCGTGTTCGGCGCACAGGCCATATTTCCTTTATTACTCACTTTGCATAAATTATTTATTATGCAACAATTTTTTTAATTTATTATCATGACTATTATCCCTGGTTTGCACTATTTTTTGCGCACAGGCAAATGATCCGGGTCGGGCAGTGTTGTCACCTCGGCTGGACGGGGGGCTTCGTCAACACTTCATTAACCCACGCCGGGGACTTCAGCGTCACTCTGCCGGCCTGCATTGGCCATGCTATGTCACCACTTTGGAGTGCCGAGCTCTTCGCTCCGCCGCCTCAGGACCGGCTGGGGGAATGGAACCTTATCCCACATCAAGCTCGGACCGCGTCATCAATGCCGAACACATTAACCAGCTAAGACGCGTCCATGCTCAAAAACTTTCAGTTTTAAATTTTGTTCGGTTCGACCAAGCATTATACTTTTTTGGCAAAAAGTCGTTTATGAAAAACTTCCTTGTCAAAACTTTGTTTGTGACACACAAATTCAAACACCCCGTTTATTTAGGGGCTTCCTTTATGAAACCTTTCCTCTTGCATATGATTATACTTGTATGGCTTCGTTCCTTGTTCGTGTATTATGCCACAATATGCACCATGTTGACTTAAGTGTTTCGCAAGCTGGGTTGCCTGGCTCCTGTGCTTACCCCTACGTTCCCGATTGTTCGGCTAGGGAGTAAAGGGAGCACCTCTGCGATTGTCACGATCAGGTCATCCGAGCTCGGACGTCAGACTGGGTGAAGCTGAAAGCTAGCGCTCTTATTGTTTTCAATTATGGTCGGCACACAACGGAACTCATGAATACAAAAAATCTATTGCACAAGTCTCATAGTAACAATGAGCAACCGAAGAAAGGTATCGGTGGAGGTACTATTTTCTTCGAAGATGCTTCTTACACTTCGTCAGTAATATAGCATAAGTTCCCTGAGCGCGCTTTTCCTGTTACAGCCTTATGGCTTGATTGCCTGGTTATCGGAAACACCGTCGATATTCTCGACAGGTGGAGTACATAACACTTTTCGGCCCTTGGCCGAAGAGGGAGAAGCCGACGGTCGGTTAAGACGCGTTTAAAGTTCGGGTGAACACAGATATGATATAAGTACTTCAGTACATACAATCATTATACATAAAATTCTTTTACCCAAGTCACTTGGAGGCTCTTAAAATTTATATGAGTTGTTTTATAGTAAATGTGTTTTCTTCTTGCTCGTTGCAAAGTCTTTTTCTACCGCTCCTTTTTCGACTCGAGTGTATGGTCAATAGCCGGATAGCCTGTCTTCTCTCTAAAAGCCGCTCGAGTTTAGTTTGCTAAACTAGCCTCGGAGAAGCACTCCGCCTTCGGGATAAGGAGATTGAAGCCGTCGGCTGACCCGCTTGAAGTCTTGAGATCGGATGTGTCATATTAATGCATGACAGAAACACAAAAATTTTAAGACCAATTTTCGGATTGGCACCGAACACTTGATCTAGTTCGGACGTCAAGTTTTTAATGAAGTTTTTTTTGGTTTTCCAAGCCTATGGCACTTTTAAACTATTTGTGTGTTTCCAGCATAAGTCTCGCAGTGCAACGCCCGACACCTTTAGAGATTCGGCAAAAACATTCTCGGATATTGCTATATATGCATTGGTTTCGAATTGTGTCTTCGGTCAATAGTTGGGTTGCCCGGCTCCTGTGCTTTCCTCCTACGTTCCGCTTTGTTCGGCTAGGTGTGCAAAGGGAGAACCACTGCGAGTGTGCTTCCAGCTCGCATGGTTAAGCACCTCAGTGGAGAAAGCCGAAAACTGACTATCACAATAAGCGTAAACTGGTCAGCAATCTGATGACTGTGTTAAATGATGGGTCGTTCATAACATTGGCCGAAGTGTTTACGGCTTGACCTCGGCTGTCGCCGAACACTAACCGGGGGCTAGTAACTGGCCTCCCAACTTTAAGCTCCTATGACTAAGTGAAAGTTATAAAGCCCGCATATCCGATTGCCTTGTTTCCGCTAACACAACCGCCTCCGGGCATCGAGACGTCGGCAAAGGGTTGTTTTGTTATTGCGGAAACACCCTGCGTAGCATCTACAAAGGGGTGGAAGCCGACGATGGGCCACTTTCAAATGATAAACAGTCGCAACGGAGTCAAAATAAACATATATCATCAGCCTTTGTATTCAATATACAAACTGTTGCCTTTCGTAATCATCATTATAAAGCCATAAATATGCATCAATTTGACTTAAGATTTTGGCCAAGCTGGGTTGCCTGGCTCCTGTACTTACCCCTATGTTCCCGATTGTTCGGCTAGGCAGTAAAGGGAGCACCTCTGTGATTGTTACTACCGGGTCATCCGAGTTAGTACCTCAGACTGGGTGAAGCCGAAAGCTAGCAATCTTAAAGGATCACATTGGTCGGCAACAACGGAAATAAATTTTTTTGGTTCATTAATAACATAGAGTTTGGGAACTTTCCCCGAACTAAATCCTCAATATTTTCCTCCCACATTGATCGTAGGTGAGTTTTCATGATCATGATAAGCATGACGACCCAAAGAAAGGAACCGATAGCGGGACTATTTTCTTTGGAAGATGTTTCTTACGTTAAAACGTAATATAACATATCTCTCCGTGTACCTTTGTTTATAAAACCGTATGACTGGATTGCCTTGTTTGCCGTAAAACTTTTCCCTTGTAAAGGCTTTATAAAGTAGGACAAACACTCCCCAGCTACTGGCCGAGGAGGCTGAAGCCGATGGTCAGTCAACAAAGTTTTGTACAATACGGATCTGAGCATTAATGATGGAAAGTACTTGGATACATAGAATCATTACACATAAAAATTGCGAGTAAAATCCATTTACCACAATCCATCTTTTAAACCCCTTGGGGCCTATCTTGGTGAGCTCGGATTTTGACAAGCTCTAAGCTCTTTTAAGAGACCTTTATTCTCTTTCCGAGAAGTTTGTGTTAAACACAACAAAATTTCTGTCAAACGGATATCGATCCTTAATTCGGCCACCCGTGCCCACATTAAGGCTCGGGGGCTACTGGGCTTTGCGCTCATTATTTACAAATATTAAAGAGGCATATCGATCCCCTGATCTGGTGTTGCCACCCGACCAGTGGCTCGGGGGCTACTGCATTGCCTATTCAATGCAGAAAATTCAAAGTGCTCAGTGTTCGGCATAAACCGAACTATGGACAAGTGCGTCTTCAAACGACAATAAGTACCATAGGGGACTTATCCGGCATCCAGCTGATATATCACGACGACTTCTCACGACCCTTTCTCAGGGGCCCGTCCGCCGATCACTATTACCTCTATATATTACACTGCGTTTCTATTCCTATGTATGCTGCCGAGCTAGGAGTTGATCCTCAGGCCGATTTCACGACCTGAGTCTCAGAAGCTACTAGGATCAACGGTTTCATATTTTCCTTCAGGTGCGTCTCGGATTTTAGGCCGACAGACACCTTGAGGGCTACTGGCAATACATCTTGTCAGCAAATAAATTTATACGCATCGGAAATAAAATCCACAAACAATCAGCCCATGACCGAGGTGTTGAGCCACCTCGGAAACAGTTCGGCATATAGCTCGGATGCGAGTGGCTGGCTCCTTAGAGGGCATTTCCGGCATTAAGCTCAGCTGAAACTTTTTTGAGCCAGGGTGATCTATGACACCTCGGATATAGTCCGGCGTTGGAGCTTGGACACAGTCCGGCGTTGGAAGCTTCAGATACATTCCGGCGTTGGAGCTCGGAAGCGGTCCGGCGTTGGTGCTCGGCTGCAAATGATACCTCGAATACAGTCCGGCGTTGGAGCTCGGACGCAAGAGGACACTGCCGCCCGGGAACAACTTCAAACCCTGAGGTATGGCATAAAAATAACTAGGCATTGATGAAGGCCGATAACTCAAAGGGGCTCCTCAGATACCCGATGTCTAAACTCTTCGGATTTACTTCGGCGATCCTCAAGATCGAAGATGAGAAGATTTGTTGAACCTGTTTTCAAGACTGACGACCGAAGATGAAGAACAGTTCGGAAGAATCGAGGAACGTCCCCAACTTGAAGACCGGTTCAGGGGGCTACTGACGGTGTCCTGGACTAGGGGGTACTCACCACGTCGTCTCCCGATCAGTTGGATTGGGCCGAATACCCTCGTGGCCATTTACTTATGGGCCAGTTCGGACAGCCGATGACATATACGAGGAAGATTCCACAAGACTTGGTGATCAAGACAAGGACTCCTCTCCACTGACGTATTCGACTAGGACTCTTGTTATCCTAGGCCTCTGGTATGTTATATAAGCCGAGGCCAGGCTAGTTGATAGATTATGATATTACTCATCATACCTCTATGGTTTATACCACAACATATGATCTCGAGGTAGATCAACTCTTGTAATCCTCATATTCATCAAGATCAATCAAGCAGGAAGTTGGCTATTACCTCCATTAAGAGGGCCTGAACCTGGTAAACACCGTGTCCCTTGTCTCCTATTAACCATCGATCCTAGATTCACAGATTGGGACGTCCTACCCGAGATCCGTCGTTTTTGACACTGACAGAGGGGGCGACCAGGGGCCCACGAGGCAGGGGGCGCGCCCTGGACCCTCGTGGCCAAGTGCTTGTTCCCCCTGCTGTGTTCTCAGTGCCAGATATTCTCAAATATTCCAAAAAAATCATATTTCAATTTCAGGGCATTTGGAAAACTTTTATTTTTGGGGTATTTTCTTATTGCACGGATAATTCAGAAAACAGATAGAAAATATTATTTTTACCTAATCTGAAGAACAGAAAGTAAAAGGAGGGTACAAAAGGTTGTGATTTCTAACTTCATGCATCTCATGCTCATCAAAAGGAATCTACTAACAAGGTTGATCAAGTCTTCGAATAACATGAAACCGGAGAATTTTCGAATAGCACTAGGTTACCTCAACGGGGATGTGCACATCCCCAACAATAAGAATATCATATTTCTTCTTGACAGTAGGAAGAGGAAATTCAAAACATCCAATAATAACCGATGGAATTTTTCCAATAGAATTGATACTGTGGACTTGAGGTTGTTTCCTCGGAAAGTGTACCGTATGCTCATTACCATTAACATGAAAAGTGACATTGCCTTTGTTGCAATCAATGACAGCCCCTACAGTATTAAAAAAGGGTCTACCAAGCATAATTGACATACTATCGTCCTCGGGAATATCAAGAATAACAAAGTCCGTTAAAATAGTAACCGTTTGCAACCACAACAGGCACATCCTCACAAATACCGACAGGTATAGCGGTTGATTTATCAGCCATTAGCAAAGATATTTCAGTAGGTGTCAACTTATTCAAATTGAGTCTACGATATAAAGAGAGAGGCATAACACTAACACCGGCTCCAAGATCACATAAAACAGTTCTAACATAGTTTCTTTTAATGGAGCATGGTATAGTTGGTACTCCTAGATCTCCCAGTTTCTTTGGTATTCCACCCTTAAAAGTATAATTAGCAAGCATGGTGGAAATTTCAGCTTCCGGTATCTTTCTTCTATTTGTGACAATATCTTTCATATACTTAGCATAAGGATTAATTTTAAGCATATCAGTCAAACGCATACGCATAAAGATAGGTCTAATCATTTCAGCAAAGCGCTCAAAATCCTCATCATCCTTTTTCTTGGATGGTTTAGGAGGAAAAGGCATGGGTTTCTAAACCCATGGCTCTCTTTCTTTACCGTGCTTCCGAGCAACAAAATCTCTCTTATCATAACGTTGATTCTTTGATTGTGGGTTATCAAGATCAACAGCAGGTTCAATCTCTACATCATTGTTATTGCTAGGTTGAGCATCAACATGAACATCATCATTAACATTATCATTAGGTTCATGTTCATCACCAGATTGTGTTTCAGCATCAGAAATAGAAATATCATTGGGATTCTCAGGTGTGTCAACAACAGTTTCACTAGAAGCATGCAAAGTCCTATCATTTTTCTTTTTCTTCTTTTTAGAAGGACTAGGTGCATCAACATTAGTTCTCTGAGAATCTTGCTCAATTCTCTTAGGGTGGCCCTCAGGATACAAAGGTTCCTGAGTCATTTAACCCCTCTAGTCACAACTCTAATAGCATTATCATTTTTCTTATTATTTAATTCATTGAGCAAATCATTTTGAGCCTTAAGTACTTGTTCTACTTGAGTGGTAACCATAGAAGCATGTTTACTAATAAGTTTAAGTTCGCCTTTAACTCTAGACATATAATCACTCAAGTGTTCAATCATATAAGCATTTCATTTCAATTGTCTACCAACATAAGCATTGAAGTTTTCTTGTTTAACAATAAAATTATCAAACTCATCTAAGCATTGGCTAGGAGACTTATAACGAGGAATATCACCTTCATCAAATCTATAGAGAGAATTTACCTTTACTACATGTGTCGGGTTATCAAGACCATGTATTTCTTCAACAGGCGGCAAATTAAGACCATGTATTTCTTCAATATGAGGTAAATTCTTAACATATTCAACTTTAATACCTTTTTCTTTCATAGATTTCTTTGCCTCTTGCATATCTTCACGACTGAGAAATAGAATACGCCTTTTCTTCCGAGTTGGCTTAGGAGTTCGTTCAGGAAGTGTCCAATTATTCTCATTAGTCGACATATTATTCACTAGCAATTTAGCTCGATCAACTGTTCTTTCCCTGAAAACACAACGAGCACAACTATCCAGGTGGTCTCTGGAAGCATCGGTTAGTCCATTATAAAAGATATCAAGTATTTCATTTTTCTTGAGAGGATGATCAGGCAAAGCATTAAGTAATTGGAGAAGCCTCCCCCCAAGCTTGTGGGAGACTCTCTACTTCAATTTGCACAAAATTATATATTTCCCTTAAAGCAGCTTGTTTCTTATGAGCGGGGAAATATTTAGCAGAGAAGTAATAAATCATATCCTGGGGACTACGCACACAACCAGGATCAAGAGAATTAAACCATGTTTTAGCATCACCCTTTAATGAGAATGGAAATAACTTAAGATATAGTAGTAGCGAGTTTTCTCATCATTAGTGAACAGGGTGGCTATATCATTTAGTTTAGTAAGATGTGCCACAACAGTTTCAGATTCATAGCCATAAAAAGGATCAGATTCAACGAAACTAATTATCTCAGGATCAACAGAGAAATCATAATCCTTATCAGTAACACAGATAGGTGAAGTAGCAAAAGCAGGGTCATATTTCATTCTACATTCAAAGATTTTTCTTTCAGCTTAGCTAATAATTTCTTAAGATCATTCCTATCATTGCAAGCAAGAAAGTCTCTAGCAGTTTCTTCATCCATAACATAACCCTCAGGCACAACAGGCAATTCATATCTAGGCGGAGAATCTTCATCATCACTTTCATCAATATTATCAGTTTCAATAATTTCATTCTCTCTAGCCTTAGCAAGTTGTTCATCAAGAAATTCACCAAGTGGCACAGTAGTATCAAGCATAGAAGTAGTTTCATCATAAGTATCATGCATAACAGAAGTGGCATCATCAATAACACGCGACATATCAGAATTGATAGCAGAAGCAGGTTTAGGTGTCGCAAGCTTACTCAAAACAGAAGGAGAATCAAGTGCAGAGCTAGATGGCAGTTCCTTACCTCCCCTCGTAGCTGAGGGATAAATTTTGGTTTTCTCGTCTTTCAAGTTCTTCATAGTGACCAGCAGATATAAATCCCAAGTGACTCAAAGAATAGAGCTGTGCTCCCCGGCAACGGCGCCAGAAAATAGTCTTGATAACCCACAAGTATAGGGGATCGCAACAGTTTTCGAGGGAAGACTATTCAACCCAAATTTATCGATTCGACACAAGGGGAGCCAAAGAATATTCTCAAGTATTAGCAGTTGAGTTGCCAACTTAACCACACCTGGATAACTTAATATCTGCAACAAAGTATTTAGTAGAAAAGTAGTATAGAAGTAACGGTAACGGTGGCAAAAGTAACAGTGATAGTTTTGTAGTAATTATAACAGTGGCAACTGTAAAGTAAATAAGCAAAGAGCAATCTGTGAAAAGCTCGTAGGCATTGGATCGGTGATGGAGAATTATGCCGGATGTGATTCCTCATGTAATAGTTATAACATAGGGTGACACAGAACTAGCTCCAGTATCAATGTAATGTAGGCATGTATTCCGAATATAGTCGTACGTGCCTATGGAAAAGAACTTGCATGACATCTTTTGTCCTACCCTCCCGTGGCAGCGGGGTCCTACTGGAAACTAAGGGATATTAAGGCCTCCTTTTAATAGATTACCGGACCAAAGCATTAACACTTAGTGAATACATGAACTCCTCAAACTACGCTCATCACCGGTAGTGGTCTCGATTATTGTCACTTTGGGGTTAACGGATCATAACACATAATAGGTGACTATAGACTTGAAAGATAGGATCAAAAACTCACATATATTCATGAAAACATAGTAGGTTCAGATCTGAAATCATGGCACTCGGGCCTTAGTGACAAGCATTAAACATAGCAAAGTCATAGCAACATCAATCTAAGAACATAATGGATACTAGGGATCAAACCCTAACAAAACTAAATCGATTACATGGTAAATCTCATCCAACCCATCACCGTCCAGCAAGCCTACGATGGAATTACTCACGCACCGCGGTGAGCATCATGAAATTGGTGATGGAGGAAGGTTGATGATGACGATGGCGACGGATTCCCCTCTCCGGAGCCCCGAACGGACTCCAGATCAGCCCTCCAGAGAGAGATTAGCGCTTGGCGGCGGCTCCGTACCGTAAAACGCGATGAATCCTTCTCTCTGATTTTTTCCTCCCCGAACGTGAATATATGGAGTTGGAGTTGAGGTCGGTGGAGCACCAGGGGGCCCACGAGGCAGGGGGCATGCCCAAGGGGTAGGCGTGCCCCCCACCCTCGTGGATAGGGTGTGGGTCCCCTGGCCTTGATTCTTTTGCCAGTATTTTTATTAATTCCAAAAATATTCTCCGTGAAGTTTTAGGTCATTCCGAGAACTTTATTTTCTGCACAAAAATAACACCATGGCAATTCTGCTAAAAACAGTGTCAGTCCGGGTTAGTTCCATTCAAATCATGCAAGTTAGAGTCCAAAACAAGGGCAAAAGTGTTTGGAAAAGTAGATACGACGGAGACGTATCAGGAAGCAGCACCCCTCGAGGCGGCGGAGCTCCTAGGCTGTCGGTTGGCTGGTGTCTAACGTAAGGGTGCGGGGGCGCAAGTACGCCATGGAAGTAGCGCTTAGATGGCTATCTTAGAGTTGCGTGGGTTGAAGGTACAGCCGCCACCGGATTTGGATGACGGCGAGTCTTTGTGGATTGGCCCGGGGGCGGCGCAACCACGGCAATGCGGTGGGGCGGGGAGCGGGGTTTTGGTCGGGGCCACGGACGACGGAAGTAGGCTACTCTGCCGGTGGTCGCTGGCTCTTCGGGGAAGATTCCGAACAGTGTCAGCCGGGAGGCACAAGACGGCCATCAAGCCATCCGGCGTAGATTGGGCAGTACAAAAATAAAATAAAATCATGTGACCCCAATTTAGTCTTCAGTCAAAAATCGTGTGACCACTCTCGTACCTTGTTGTTGATCTCTTAGGGTATTTCTTCATATCAAAGAGATGTGTCGTTCTTAACATTATGCGTTTTCTGCATCTTCAGCCACACCGTCTTCCGACTCACCGCAGCTGCTCCAACAAGGGAAGCATACACCAGAAGGGAGGTATAGTCCCCACTCAACAGTTCCCTGCATTGAATGCGCGTGCCCGACATGGACAGCCACAACAACTGCAGGGCCATCGACAAGTTAGCACATGATGCTCACTCCTATGGATGGCTGCCAGATAGGTTGTACCCTCATCTTACTTATGTGCAACACTTATGGTTTTTTATTCATCTAATCATGGAAAATAGATTATCACATTTCATTGTGTATTCATGCTGATCTCTTATGGGTCTTGTTCAGGAGTTAACATTGTTCCATAGTTCAGCTAAGAGACTTGTTCTTTAGGTAACGATGTTCCATAGTTATCATCCATCAGCCAATGCTATCCCACAGGCTGGTGATTATAGTATTATACCACTTCTAGTATTACCTATGTTGTTCTTTAATACTTTTGTGTGGCATCTAGTTAATATCGAGTACAAACGGTACATATTCTGTAGCTTTCATCTGTGTTCTCCCTTTAGTTTTTAAGACCTGTTGCTGCTAGTTAACCCCAGCCCTACTATTTATGTCGTCTCCTACAAGCACTCATGACATAAATCTAACTGCTAGTTGTCTTCCATGCATGTCAGATATAATTGCGCACACTGATTTATCCACAAGAACCTCACGGAGCAATGTAACGGCCAACAAACTTGACGTCAATGATACCCAATATGATGGAACATGTAAAGGCAGATCTTCGCAAGACTTGCAGAAAGATGATGAATCCTATTCACCCCACAAGGTCCTTGCTCTTACTTGGCCCTTGATATGGGTACAGCACGCATATAATGTCCTGGAGTGCATCTACTCTGTTGCAATGCCTTGTGCTTAGCCTGCTGATCATGCATGTAAATATGGCATGCCTTCCTGTTTTTCAGTACCTATTCCATTCATGATAACATGTTTTGAAATTCAAGTACTGTCATTCTACTCTATCGCAATGCCATCAGCTTAGTTTGGACATCATGCTTCTGAATATCTTATGCATTGTTATTCATCAGTATGTACTTCATCTATCTGCCATACCATGTTCTTTTTTTACATTGAAGTGATGTTCTAGTGGTCCCTTGCAATGCCATCTTAGTTTCCCAATCATACACGCATATGTTGCCTTAGTGTTTTTCTGTATGTATTCCGCTAGCATACAGTTTTACATTCAAGTAGTGTTTTTTTACATTGTTGTCTTGTCGTATCCCTAGCTGTTACATCATACTCCCTCCGTCCGGATTACATGTCGTAGAAATGGATAAAACTGGATGTATCTAGAACTGAAATACGCCTAGACCCATCCATTTATTTCCGGATGGAGGGAATACATGTCAATATGTCATGCCTTTCTATTATTCAGTACCTATTCCATCTCTGTTGTAGCATGTTTTATAATTGAAGCACCATTCTTCTATATAAGGCATGCAAGGGGAAGATGGCTATGTTAGAATCTGAAGGGTTGCAAACCAGCTCTTTGCAAAAGATCCAAATGTCAGGAGATAATAAACCAACTCCAGTTTTCATAGATACTGCTCCAGCAGAGAGAAACCCAACTCCCACTGATAATAAGCAGATTCCAGTGGCCAAAGAACGAGTCCGCTCCAGTCCAACAAAAATGTGTCAACTCCATTCTAAGAAGCGTGTGCGTATCCTCGCATCATGAAATTTTATAGCATTCTGATCATATTTTCTACATGTTTCTTACCCATCTCTCTTTTAGAAAATAAGGTTAAACGATAGAAGACTTCCTCCATTGGGATCGTATTCGAGGAAAATATCTTGCGGGAATTCTCTGTGCTCCAATGCTGATGTAAGTACCTGTTGTATATCACTATATTTTTACATCAGCATGTATTTTGTTAATCGGCATGAATCCAACCTTTATCTGATCAAAAATTAGTTTGTAGCAAAATGTTAAAGCACCAATGTTGATTTTTGTAAGGAGAACTGCCTAGTAGTTCTGCATACTGAGCTGCATGAGTGTACTATCACATATCATGCACATTACCGAATTGTAGTGCTGCTCTGGTTGCCCATTCATTTATTTTGTCAATGTTGCTTTTGTATTACCTTACCTGGCTGATGATAGATGTGCCATATTGTGTTAATTTGGTGTAGGCTAGTTTCCCAAATGTTCGTTGTGTCAATGTTACTTTCCTATTATCTGACCTGGCCAATGATAGCAATGCTAGTGTGCTAATTTGGTGCAGACCGCTGAAGATAAGAAGACAAACTCTGAAAACAGCAAGGCAACCCCGTTGTTTCTTTCCAACTAATCTAGGCCAGGTAATATGGCAATAACTCATGATTAATCTGTTCGGTTCCCCTCCTAATTTATGTTACGATGAAGTGGTCGAGATCGCCATCTGAATCTGTTCAGTTTCCTCTATCTCAAATGCAACTGAAAAAATGTATGTTTGTGAACCAATTAATGGTTGAAGCAATGATGTAAATGGTGGAGGAATCAGAGGTGCACATTCGTGCGCAACAACAACTGATTATTGTTTTCAGAGACAATGTAGCAAAGCAGCAAGAACTTGCCCACATGCTTATGGGCGTCATCCGCGCTGAGGTTGCAGATTGTGACGTTGTAGATCGTTAGGTTCTATTCATTTATTTGCCTGGCATCAACCTTTGATTGCCCGGTGGATGTAATTTCCTGTAATATATGCTGGATGTGCAACGTTTTTTCCTGTATGTCGTACCTTTGCTTGATCGGTTTTGGTCCTGTGCATAATTGCTCGTCGTAATGGGCTCAAATTATCTAATTTGGCCTAAAGACATGTACGAACTTTGGTGGGCCCACTAAGTTAATGGGCCATTACCAGGCCGAATGTTAATGGTCGGCCCTCTTACCTCTCGGGTCGTTAACAGGCCGACATTGAAGCGGGCAACAGGTGGGCCCATTTGATTTCATGGGCCGTTAACAAGACGTTACTAAGGTTGGGCTACATATGGCCCAACTATACTGTGGGCCTTTAGCAGGTCGAAAGAGACAGCGGGCTCGTACTGGACCATGAAAAGCATGGGCCGCTAAGAGGCTGAAAGTCAGGTCGTACTATAAATGGCCCAACTGTGTTGTGGGCCTTTAGCAGGCCGAAAGAGAAACCGGGCTGGTATTGGCCCAACTAATTTATGGGCCGTCAACAGGCTGAAAGACACACCGGGCCGGGAATTGGCCCAACACTTAAATGGGTCGCTAAAAGGCCAAAACTCAGGTCCGACTACAAATGGCCCAACTCATTTATGGGCCGTCAACAGGCTGAAAGACACACCGGGCCGGAAATTGGCCCAACACTTAAATGGGTCGCTAAAAGGCCGAGAGATGTACATCCTGAAAATTGGCCCACCCCTTGAATGGGCCGTTAACAGGCCGAAATCACATCTGGCCGATATTGAGCCCAAATAATAGCGGTCTGTTAACGGGCTCGAACTGACGATGGGCTGCAATGGTGTCAAATCTTTAACGGGACGTTGACGGGCCGAATTGGCACATCTCGTATGGGTCGTGGGCTTAAATGGACCTGACACAAGTAGGCCTTATATGGGCCGGCCTGCTAATTTTTACTGGGCCGGACTTTTTCACTGGAATGGGCCACTGTTGAGCCGTGCCACATGTAGACATATCATAGGCGCCTCATGTCCAATGAGTGGATGACATCTGTCCCAACGGTGAGCCAACACGTGTTTCCTCCGGCCAATGAGAAATTTACAGGTGGAAAATCCTCATTGGTCCGGGCTGTTAACGGGTTATCGGATCCAAAACCGGTCCCGATAGCTTAACGGCAACCCATTATGGTGGATGCCACATGTCGGTCACCCTTGACGAAAGCACTTTCATGACGCGCCATTTATCGTCATGGAAGTGGACACTTCCGTGATGATAATTTTGGTAATGTCATGGAACACTTCTACGACAGCACAGGTATGACTATCTTGATTCTGTCATAAAATCGTCATGGATGTACATGCATGACAGAAAACATGACCTACTGTGACAAACACGTATCATCACGGAAGTATATTTTTTTGTAGTGAATTTAGCCATCGGTTCGTCTAAGGCTCCACCCTTCTCCACAACATCGGTTCCCTTGGTAAAAAGAAGAACATCGCCGTGAAATCAGGAGGACACAACACTGGCAACCGAAACTGGTACTCCTCTTCACTTATTCATGCAAATCTTATGTGTCTGCTTGCACAGTATTCATCCCACAGAAGACACTAGTTGACTGCTTCTTCCTGCACCTTCTTCCTGATACTAGATGTTCCTAGTAACTCGCGATGGACAAGGTTTCTCCCCGTATACTATTTCACCTTAGCTAGAGGTCTGTCGCCCCCTGGATTTCAATTCCTTGTCGGTTGATTCCCAATTAAAGGAAGCATTCCCCAGCATAACAGGCCCTAGTCCGCCTATTACGCCAAGGAAGAAGCGCCTTGGTGTTTATCTTAGGGGTGTGCGGGGCCTAGGAGATGCTGGCGCCAGATTTGGAGGTCGGTCGGGCTTAAAGGGATGGGCGGGGGGCACTGCCAAGCACGGCGGTGGTGTGAGGTCGAGGTAAGGGCGGGGCGGTGGAGGCAGGGGTCTGGGTCGGTGGTCGCTGGTGGTTCGAGAAAGATCATCAACAGTGACTGGCGGGAGGTAGACGAAGGCCATCTGCCCTTTCCTTGTATATTGGACGGTTCAGAAAAAAATCGACCGGCCTATTTATTTTTAGTCGACTGTTATTTTGATAGGACCACATGTGGTGGTGTGCTGGAGGTGTACCTGCATTTCCCAGCCATCCCTGTGCTCATATATTACAAAATCTTATGGAGTAGAATCTAATTTCGTTTTCCATGCAATGTTGTAGAGCTATCATATGTCTCCTGTCATTTATTTTTCAGCCACCTTCTATCTGCTACTTTTACAGTGCACTAGTTCTGCACACACTTCACCCATACTCTAACTATTGTTTTTTTATGCATGTGTATTTCCGGCTCTACCAAACTATTGATAGAAACACGAAAGAAAAGAGAGAAGTCGCTCTAGTTTTGTTCGCGGCTAGGCAAGACACGTTTCGGCACTTTAAAGGGTGCAGCGTCAGCAGATGGAGACAGTAAACGTAGCTCTAGAGTTGATGACCTCGCTCGCCATGAACCACTATCCCAGGTGCTTGCTTTAACTTCGCAGTGTCATATGTGGTTGCTTGTTGCATATGGTGTCTTGATTGTAGTCAAAAGGCCAAAGTCGGTCTTTATTAAGATAATGATAGATATTTTTTACATGAACCACCATCCAGGGAGCACCATAAGCCAAATAGCTAGAAAGGGCACTGGCCGAGCCAGTGACAAGTCCAACACAGACAGGCATCACCTGCAGGCCAACTAAAAAGCCACGGTGGTGGCGAAGCAGGCCGCCTCCCACCAGGCTCTCAGGTCCTCGATGATCATGCTCACCACTCTAGCCGGGTATCTATCTTGTATTGCTTCCAATTTGGTCAAATTGCATCTACTTAGCTTACACATTATACCTTTGAATATGACATGCCTTCTTGTTTTTGGTACATACTACTACATCTGTCTATTAACCATGTTCTTACATCAAACTAATGTTCTTGTGTATCCCTCATCAATCACTTATGATGAGACAGTCAAGCCCAAGGATTATTGTGAGAGAAGATCCTCCTTTAAAGAATGTAGTGTCGGCCTCCCCACATGATTCTCCAAAAACAGCAAGGCTAGATGAAGATAGTCAATGTAGCTCTGTAGTTGATGACCGCATTTCCCCTACACCACCATCGCAGGTGCTTGCTCTAACTTGGCAGCGTGATATGTGGTTGCATGTTGCATATGGTGTCTAGATTGTAATTCTTCCAATCTGGTTAAATTGCATGTGTTATTCTGCTTAGTTTATACATTATACCTGTTAATGTGACATGCCTTCCTATTTTTGATACACATTACATCTGTCTATTAAGCATGTCCTTACATAAAACTACTGTTTTTTGTATCCCGCATCAATCAATTATGACGAGACACCTTTAGTATATGTAGTGTGATATTGGTTGCACCTTTCATATGATTTATAGCATGCACTACTTCTAATTTGTTGAAACGCCATTTATGATGGGACGCTTTTAATTTGGCAGGGTCATATTGGTTGCATCTTTCATGTGGTGTTTAGCTTTCATTGCTTCTAATTTGTTGAAATGCCTTCTGCTTAGTTTACACACATCATAGCTATGAATATGCAATGTTGTTCTTTTTTCTTACACATTCAATCGTCCTATCATGTGGTTGCCTTACATTAAAGTAGTGCTCGTCAGCATCCTGTATCAATGTGTTCTGAAAAGAAATTTTTTATTCATTTTTCTTGTGGGCTTGACTTGGCAAGGCAATAAAATTATGTAAGAGGAAGGAAAAAAATTAAGGCAGGGACTAATGGCGGTCTTCCGGCGAAACCGGCATTCCAGGTGCTTTCTCTAACCTGGCAGTGTGATATTGCATACGGTGCCTAGCTTGTATTGCTTCTAATTTGATGAAATTACTTATGCTTAGTTTACACAAATAGTTGTGAATATGCCATGTCGTCCTGTTTTTCGTACATATTCCATCCTCGCATCATGTATTTGCCTTACATCAAGGTAGTGATTGTTAGTATCATGCATGAATGAGTTATGAAGAGTGAATTTTATTGCTTTTTCTTGTCGATTTTACTTGACAATGCAAAATCAATAAAGTGGAAGGAAATTAGCAAGGCAGTGGATAAAGGTGCTCCTTCCAACCAACTGAAATGGAGCCCCCCCCAACAAGATTTGGAATACAACACATGCATTGACACCTTAACGTAGTTGTGTTGATGATGAGCATGTCTCCGCTAGTCCACCATCATAGGTGCTCCCTCTAACATGGCACTGTTATATGTGGTTGCATGTTATCTATGATTTCTAGCTTGTATTGCTTCTAATTTTGTTGATTTACATCTTCTTACTTTACACATTATACTTGTGAATAAGACATGTGTTCCTGTTTCTAGAACATATAATATCTATCTATCACACCATGTTCTTACATCAAAGTACTACTGTTGTGTAACCTGCAATAATCACTTATCATAAGACACGTTTTACTTGGGACTCCAATAGAGGTTACATCTCGCATTATTTTCTAGCTTGTACTACTAATTTGTTGCAATGGCACTAAAGACGAGAAAGTTTTAACTTGGTAGAGTGAAATTCGTTACATCTTACAAATGGTGTGTAGCTTTCATTGCTTCTTTTTTTTGAAATGTCTTCTTCTTAGTTTACATATCATAGCAGTGAATATGCAATGTTGTGAATATGCAATGGCACTAATCACGAGAGACCTTTAACTTGGTAGTGTGATGTTGTTTGCATCTTGCATATGATTTATTTCTTGTGGTGATTCACATTTGTTTAAATGCCAGTTATGGTCAGACACTGTTAACTTGGCAGAGCGATATTTGTAGCATATTTCGTATGGTGTCTACCTTCCATTGCATTGCTTCTAATTTATTGAAATGCCTTCTGCTTAGTTTACACATCATAGTTCTGATTATCTCGTCCCGTCCTGCTTTTCATACATATCACATCCTCCTATCATGCGGTTGTCTAACATCAAAGTTTAGTTCGTCTGTATCACGCATCAATTTTTTCTGAAGAACTAAATTTTTATTCCTTTTCCTTGTCGGCTTGACTTGACATGGCAAAGAAAATAGGAAGGAACGGAGAATGGTAGGGGATGGTGTTACTACTAGGGACGCACGAAACCAGAAGCAGAAGAATTATGCAGATTTTGTTGGTACTGATGGTGTAATAGAAGGTCAAAGTCCACCGGAAAATTGTACAAACACAGTATCCCCTAGTACACCTGCTGCAAAACAATCCAAACACAAATGAATAGTTGCCACCAAACAACCAACGACAACCCTAGTTGGTAACATACCTTCTTCCACAGTACCAACATCTACACGAGTTACTCGTTCGGTAACTCTGCTAGCGGCAAGTTCCCAAGCTCCCTTGCCACCTGACACTACTTCCGAAGCACTCTTGACACAAGACGAGTTGGCAAGATTAGATGAACCTTGTGAGCTTCAATATCAAGAAGGTAGTTGCTCGAGTTAGGTTACAATTGCATGCTTCTTTATATGTAGTCTCATAGTTTGATGCACACTAACACTTCCCATGTTCGTTGTTGAACTAGCACCTATGCGCAAGAGGAAGCAGACATCAAGGATAATGCTCGACAGGTTAACTAAATCTGGAGGAGGAAGAATGGAGATCCGTTTTGAGGCAGGTTTAAAAGGCCCACGTGATGCTACAGTGTCGACCAAGTTAGTATCAGAGGTAGCCGTTCCCGTCAAGTGTCATGCACGTATCCTCCCAACATGGATTCAGTACAGGAATGAAAAATACGAAACCCAGTTTAACACCTTCCTCAACTATTTATCTGTAAGTGTGGTTATGTATGGAAATTAGTAATATCGTCTTGCTCTATCCCATACTTTCTAGGTTGCTGGTAATGAGACTCACATAATTTTCAACAGCTGAGGTTCAAGTTGGATAGCCAAGATGATGCAACCAGACAATCATGCACCCATGTTTTCAAGTCTACTATGTGCCAGGATCGGTCTAACTTGAGGAAAACTCACTTTGAAGGCAAGGCTAACAGTGAACTTGCCCAAACATCTCTAGTGTAAAATATATCGGATAAATACTGGAGAGGCCTTGTTAAACACTGGTCTGATCCAAAGTATCTGTCGGCATTCTGGGAACCAGGGTACCCAGACTTGCCTGCCTACGGCCCACGGCGTGGCTCCATCGACGGCTTGGTACGGACCATCTTCAGCACCAACAACGCAATACCCTTGTGAGGGGCCAAGCCTCGCGAGGCAGATGACGCCAAGACCTCCAGAAGGAGCATCCTCCTTAGACTAGCTCCTGAGGAACAGAGATTTCTATGCAAGCCCTCACCTTGTGAGGCTCGGATGATGCAAGCCATGACGACCAAGGCCAGGTGGGCGCCAGCGGCCGAAATACAGCAGGTTTCCTCTTTGGTGCTAAAGAGGCAAGCGCAGGCGCGGAGTCCCGAGGAATCAACCAAAGGTTTCCATTTCCATGCTATGATGTCTACTACGAAACCTACTTCTTGTAGACTTGTGTTGGGCCTCCAAACACAGAGTTTTGTAGGACAGTAGAAAATTTCCATCAAGTGGATGACCTAAGGTTTATCAATCCGTGGGAGGCGTAGGATGAAGAGGGTCTCTCTCAAACAACCCTGCAGCCAAATAACAACGAGTCTCTTGTGTCCCCAACACACCCAATACAATGGTAAATTGTATAGGTGCACTAGTTCGGCAAAGAGATGGTGATACAAGTGCAATATGGATGGTAGATATAGGTTTTTGTAATCTGAAAATATAAAAACAGCAAGATAGCAAGTAGTAAAAGTGAGCGAAAACGGTATTGCAATGCTTCAAAACAAGGCCTAGGGTTCATACTTTCACTAGTGGAAGTTCTCTCAACAATGATAACATAATTAGATCATATAACAATCCCGCAACATGCAACAAAGAGTCACTCCAAAGTCACTAATAGTGGAGAACAAACGAAGAGATTATTGTAGGGTACGAAACTACCTCAAAGTTATTCTTTCTGATCGATCTATTGGGCTATTCCTATAAGTGTCACAAACAGCCCTAGAGTTCGTACTAATAAAACACCTTAAGACACACATCAACCAAAACCCTAATGTCACCGAGATACTCTAATGTCACCACAAGTATCCGCGGGTTTGATTATAGGATATGCATCACACGATCTCAGATTCATCTATTCAAACCAACACAAAGACCTTCAAAGAGTGCCCCAAAGTTTCTACCGGAGAGTCAAGACGAAAATGTGTGCCGACCCCTATGCATAAATTCACAAGGTCATAGAACCCACAATTTGATCACCAAAACATACATCAAGTGGATCACGTGAATATCCGATTGTCACCACTGGTAAGCACATGCAAGACATACATCAAGTGTTCTCAAATCCTTAAAGACACAATCCGATAAGATAACTTCAAAGGGAAAACTCAATCCATTACAAGAAGGTAGAGGGGGAGAAACATCATAAGATCCAACTATAATAGCAAAACTCGCGGTACATCAAGATCATGCCAAATCAAGAACACGAGAGAGAGAGAGAGAGAGATCAAAAACATAGCTACTGGTACATACCCTCAGCCCCGAGGGTGAACTACTGCCTCCTCATCATGGAGAGTGCCGGGATGACGAAGATGGCCACGGGTGATGGTTTCCCCCTCCGGCAGGGTGCCGGAACAGGGTCTCAATTGGTTTTTGTGGCTACAGAGGCTTGCGGCGGGGGAACTTTCGATGTAGGTTCTGTTCTGGAGGTTTGGGTATATATAAGAGTTGTTGGCATCGAGAACAAGTCAGGGGAGTCCATGAGGGGCCCACAAGGTCGGAGGGCGCGCCCTAGGGGGTGGGGGCGCCCTCCACCCTTGTGGAGGCCTCGGGACTCCTCTGGTGCATCTTCGGTACTCCGTGGGCTTCTTTTGGTCCAAAAACAATCGTCGGAAAGTTTCAGGTCAATTGGACTCCATTTGATATTCCTTTCCTACGAAACTTAAAAACAAGGAAAAAACATAAACTGGCACTGGGCTCTAGGTTAATAGGTTAGTCCCAAAAATCATATAAAATAGCATATAAAACATCCAAGATAGATAATATAATAGCATGGAACAATCGAAAATTATAGATACATTGCAGACGTATCAAGCATCCCCAAGCTTAAATCCTGCTCGTCCTCGAGTAGGTAAATGATAAAAATAGAATTTTTTATGTGGAATGCTACCTAACATATTTATCCATGTAATACACTTTATTGTGGCAAGAATATTCAGATCCATAAGATTCAAAACAAAAGTTTAATATTGACATAAAAACGATTATACTTCAAGCATACTAATAAAGCAATCATGTCTTCTCAAAATAACATGGCCAAAGAAAGTTATCCCTACAAAGTCATATAGTCTGGCTATGCTCCATCTTCATCAGACAAAATATTCAAATCATGCACAACCCCGATGACAAGCCAAGCAATTGTTTCATACTTTTGATGTTCTCAAACTTTTTCAACTTTCACGCAATACATGAGCGTGAACCATGGACATAGCACTATTGGTGGAATAGACGGTGGTTGTGGAGAAGACAGAAAGAAGGAGATAGTCTCACATCAACTAGGCGTATCAACGGGCTCTGGAGATGCCCATCAATAGATATCAATGTGAGTGAGTAGGGATTGCCATGCAACGGGTGCACTAGAGCTATATGTTTATCAAAGCTCAAAAAGGAAACTAAGTGGGTGTGCAACCAACTTGCTTGCTCATGAAGACCTAGGGAAATTTGAGGAAGCCATCATTGGAAAATACAAGCCAAGTTCTATAATGAAAAATTCCCACTAGTATATGAAAGTGATAACATAGGAGACTCTCTATCAAGAAGATCTTGGTGCTACTTTGAAGCACAAGTGTGGTAAAAGGATAGTAACATTTTCGCTTCTCTCTTTTCTCTCATCATTTTTTATTGGGCCTTCTCTCATTTTTTGGCCTCATTTTTTTCGTCCAGAGTCTCATCCCGACTTGTGGGGAGTCATTGTCTCCATCATACCTTCCTCACTGGGACAATGCTCTAATAATGATGATCATCACACTGTTAGTTACTTACAACTCAAGAATTACAACTCGATACTTAGAACAAAATACGACTCTATATGAATGCCTCCGGCGGTGTACCGAGACGTGCAATGAATCAAGAGTGACATTTATGAAAGAATTATGAAAGGTGGCTTTGCCACAAATACTATGTCAACTACATTATCATGCAAAGCAATATGACAATGATGGAACGTGTCATAGTAAACGGAACGGTGGAAGTTGCATGGCAATATATCTCGGAATGTCTATGGAATTGCCATAATAGGTAGGTGGTGGTTGTTTTGAGGAAGGTATATGGTGGGTTTATGATACCGGCGAAAGTTGCGCGGTACTAGAGAGGCTAGCAAAGGTGGAAGGGTGAGAGTGCATATAATCCATGGACTCAAAATTAGTCCTAAAGAACTCACATACTTATTGTGAAAATTTATGAGTCATCGAAACAAAGTACTACGTTCACGCTCCTAGGGGGATAGGTTGGTAGGAAAAGACCATCACTCATCCCCGACCGCCACTCATAAGGAAGACAATCAATAAATAAATCATGCTCCGACTTCATCACATAACGGTTCACCATACGTGCATGCTACGGGAATCACAAACTTTAACACAAGTATTTCTCAAATTCACAACTACTCACTAGCATGACTCTAGTATTACCATCTTCATATCTCAAAATAATCATAAGGAATCAAACTTCTCATAGTATTCAATGCACTCTATATGAAAGCTTTTAATATATCCCTCTTGCACGCCCATCATATTAGGACTAAATTCATAACCTAAGCAAATTACCATGATGTTTATATACTCTCAAAATAATATAAGTGAAGCATGAGAGTTCATCAATTTCTACAAAATAAAACTATTGTCATGCTCTAAAAAGATATAAGTGAAGCAATAGAGCAAATGACAAACTACTCCAAAAGATATAAGTGAAGATCAATGAGTAGTCGAGTAATTACGTGACTATGTGAAGAATCTCTCTCATTAAGTATTTAAGATATGAAGTACTTTATTCAAACAGCAAGCAAATCCTAATAAAAGTAAATGACGCTCCAAGCAAAACACATATCATGTGGTGAATAAAAATATAGCCCCAAGTAAATTTACCGATGAACGAAGACGAAAGAGGGGATGCCATCCGGGGCATCCCCAAGCATAGTTTGCTTGGGTGTTCCTTGAATACTACCTTGGGGTGCCTTGGGCATGCCCAAGCTTAAGCTCTTGCCACTCCTTGTTCCATAGTCCATCGAAACTTCACCCAAAACTTGAAAACTTCACAACACAAAACTCAACAGAAAACTCGTGAGCTCCGCTAGTATAATAAAACAAATCATTCACTATGGTACAGTCAAGACAAGATCCATAATTTTTATCACATGATGCCTACTGTCCCCCATCATTTCTACAATTTATATTAAGCAATATAAGCCATAGAAACTAGAAAACAAGCAAACTATGCATCGAAAACAGAATCTGTCAAAAACAGAATTGTCTGGAAAGATCTGAATTGAAATCATACTTCTGTAACTCCAACAATTCTGAAAATTTTAGGAAGAGCTAAGCAATTTGTTTATTAATCTTCTGCAAAAAGAATCAATATTTTTGCACGCTCCTGTGATATTTAACAATTTTGGGACTGAGCGCAAAAGTTTCTGTTTTTCAGCAAGATCAAATCAACTATTGTCGTTAGCTATCCCAAAGGTCTTACTTGGCACTTTATTGAAACCAAAGCTATTAAACATGATTACTACAGTAGCTTAATCATGTCAACACTCAAAAACAGTAGGTATAAGTATTTGTTTGTCTCCCAACAAGCGCTTTTCTTTAATGCCTTTTTAGCTAGGCATGATAGTTTCAATGATGCTCACATAAAAGATAAGAATTGAAACATAATGGGATCATCATGAAGCATATGACAAGAACATTTAATTCTAACCCACTTCCTATGCATATAGATTTTGTGAGCAAACAACTTACGGGAAAACCAATCAGCTAGCATAGGAAGGCAAAACAAGCATGACTTCAAAACTTCCAACACATAGAAAGGAAACTTGATATTATTGAAATATGCAAAAGCATATGTTCCTCTCTCATAATTATTTTCAGTAGCTTCATGAATGAATTCAACAATAAAACCATCACATAAATCATTCTTTTCATGATGCAAAAGCATAGAATTTTTATCACTCTCCACATAAGCAAATTTGTTCTCATGAATAGTAGTGGGAGCAAACTCAACAAAATAACTATCATGTGAGGCATAATCCAATTGAAAATTAAAATCAAGATGACAAGTTTCATGCTTATCATTGCTCTTTATAGCATACATTTCATCACAATAATCATCATAGATAGCAACTTTGTTCTCATAATCAATTGGAACCTCTTCCGAAATAGTGGATTCATCACAAAATAAAGTCATGACCTCTCCAAATCCACTTCCATAGATATTATAAGATTCAACACCCTCCAAAATAGTGGGATCATTATTACCTAGAGTTGACACTCTTCCAAACCCACTTTCATCAACACAATCATCATAAATAGGAGGCATGCTATCATCATAATAAATTTTCTCATCAAAACTAGGGGGACAAAAAATATCATCTTCATCAAACATAACATCCCCAAGCTTGTAGCTTTGCACATCATTAGCATCATGGATATTAAAATAATTCATACTAACAACATTGCAATCATGCTCATCATTCAAAGATTTAGTGCCAAACACTTTATAGACTTCTTCTTCTAACACTTGAGCACAATTTTCCTTGCCATCATTTTCATGAAAGATAATAAAAAGATGAAGAATATGAGGCAACCTCAATTCCATTTTTTGTAGTTTTATATTATAGACTAAACTAGTGATAAAACAAGAAATTAAAAGATTCGAGTGCAAGATCTAAAGATATACCTTCAAGCACTAACCTCCCCGGCAAAGGCGCCAAAAAAGAGCTTGATGTCTACTACGCAACATTCTTCTTGTAGACTCGTGTTGGGCCTCCAAGCACAGAGTTTTGTAGGACAGTAGAAAATTTCCCTCAAGTGGATGACCTAAGGTTTATCAATCCGTGGGAGGCATAGGATGAAGATGGTCTCACTAAAACAACCCTGCAACCAAATAACAAAGAGTCTCTTGTGTCCCCAACACACCCAATACAATGGTAAATTGTATAGGTGCAGTAGTTCGGCAAAGAGATGGTGATACAAGTGCAATATGGATGGTAGATATAGGCTTTTGTAATATGAAAATATTAAAACAGCAAGGTAGTAAGTAGTAAAAGTGAGCGAAAACGGTATTGCAATGCTTCGAAACAAGGCCTAGGATTCATACTTTCAGTAGTGCAAGTTCTCAAAACAATGATAACATAATTAAGTCATATAAAAATCCCTCAACATGCAACAAAGAGCCACTCCAAAGTCACTAACATCGAAGAACAAACGAAGAGATTATTGTAGGGTACGAAACCACCTCAAAGTTATTCTTTCTGATCGATCTATTGGGCTATTCCTATAAGTGTCACAAACAGCCCTAGAGTTCATACTAAAAAAACACCTTAAGACACACATCAACCAAAACCCTAATGTCACCTAGATACTCTAATGTCACCACAAGTATCCGCGGGTTTGATTATACGATATGCATCACACAATCTCAGATTCATCTATTCAAACCAACACAAAGAACTTCAAAGAGTGCCCCAAAGTTTCTACCGGAGAGTCAAGACGAAAACGTGTGCCGACCCCTATGCATAAGTTCACAAGGTCACAGAACCCGCAATTTGATCACCAAAACATACATCAAGTGGATCACGTGAATATCCCATTGTCACCACAGGTAAGCAGATGCAAGACATACATCAAGTGCTCTCAAATCCTTAAAGACTCAATCCGATAAGATAACTTCAGAGGGAAAACTAAATCCATTACAAGAAGGTAGAGGGGGAGAAACATCATAAGATCCAACTATAATAGCAAACTCGCGGTACATTAAGATCATGCCAAATCAAGAACACGAGAGAGAGAGAGAGAGAGAGAGAGAGAGAGATCAAACACATAGCTACTAGTACATACCCTCAGCCCCAAGGGTGAACTACTCCCTCCTCGTCATGGAGAGCGCCAGGATGATGAAGATGGCCACGGGTGATGGTTTCCCCCTCCGGCAGGGTGCCGGAACAGGGTCCCATTTGGTTTTTTGTGGCTACAGAGGCTTGCGGCGGCGGAATTCCTGATCTAGGTTCTGTTCTGGAGGTTTGGGGATATATAAGAGGTGTTTGCATTGAGAACAAGTCAGGGGAGTCCACGAGGGGCCCACAAGGTCAGAGGGCGGGCCCTAGGTGGTGGGGGAACCCTCCACCCTTGTGGAGGCCTCGGGACTCCTCTGGTGCATCGTCAGTACTCCGTGGACTTCTTTTGGTCCAAAAACAATCGTCGAAAAGTTTCGGGTCAATTGGACTCCGTTTGATATTCCTTTCTTGCGAAACTCAAAAACAAGGAAAAAAACATAAACTGGCACTGGGCTCTAGGTTAATAGGTTAGCCCCAAAATTCATATAAAATAGCATATAAATGCATATAAAACATCCAATATAGATAATATAATAGCATGGAACAATCAAAAGTTATAGGTACGTTGGAGACGTATCAAGCATCCCCAAGCTTAATTCCTGCTCGTCCTCAAGTAGGTAAATGATAAAAACAGAATTTTTTATGTGGAATGCTAGCTAACATATTTATCCATGTAAGTCTATTTATTGTGGCAAGAATATTCAGATCCATAAGATTCAAAATAGAAGTTTAATATTGACATAAAAACGATTATACTTCAAGCATACTAATAAAGCAATCATGTCTTCTCAAAATAACATGGCCAAAGAAAGTTATCCCTACAAAGTCATATAGTCTGGCTATGCTCCATCTTCATCACACAAAATATTCAAATCATGCACAACCCCGATGACAAGCCAAGAAATTGTTTCATACTTTTGATGTTCTCAAACTTTTTCAACTTTCACGCAATACATGAGCGTGAGCCGTGGACATATTACTATAGGTGGAATAGACGGTGGTTGTGGAGAAGACAGAAAGAAGGAGATAGTCTCACTTCAACTAGGCGTATCAACGAGCTCTAGAGATGCCCATCAATAGATATCAATGTGAGTGAGTAGAGATTGCCATGCAACGGATGCACTAGAGCTATATGTTTATGAAAGCTCAAAAAGGAAACTAAGTGGGTGTGCAACCAACTTTCTTGCTCACGAAGACCTAGGGCAATTTGAGGAAGTCCATCATTGGAAAATACAAGCCAAGTTCTATAATGAAAAATTCCCACTAGTATATGAAAGTGATAACATAGGAGACTCTCTATCAAGAAGATCATGGTGCTACTTTGAAGCACAAGTGTGGTAAAAGGAAACATTGTCGCTTCTCTCTTTTCTCTCATCATTTTTTTATTGGGCCTTCTCTCGTTTTTTGGCCTCTTTTTTTTGTTCGGAGTCTCATCCCGACTTGTGGGGGAATCATAGTCTCCATCATACCTTCCTCACTAGGTCAATGCTCTAATAATGATGATCATCACACTGTTAGTTACTTACAACTCAAGAATTACAACTCGATACTTAGAACAAAATACGACTCTATATGAATGCCTCCGGCGGTGTATCGGGACGTGCAAAGAATCAAGAGTGACATGTATGAAAGAATTATGAAAGGTGGCTTTGCCACAAATACTATGTCAACTACATGATCATGAAAAGCAATATGACAATGATGGAACGTGTCATAGTAAACGGAACGTCGGAAGTTGCATGGCAATATATCTCGGAATGGCTATGGAAATGCCATAATAGGTAGGTGGTGGCTGTTTTTGATGAAGGGGTATGGTGGGTTTATGATACCGGCGAAATTTGCGCGGTACTAGAGAGGCTAGCAAAGGTGGAATGGTGAGAGTGCGTATAATCCATGGACTCAACATTAGTCCTAAAGAACTCACATACTTATTGTGAAAATCTATTAGTCATCGAAACAAAGTACTACGTTCATGCTCCTAGGGGGTAGATTGGTAGGAAAAGACCATCGCTCGTCCACGACCGCCACTCATAAGAAAGACAATCAATAAATAAATCATGCTCCGACTTCATCACATAACGGTTCACCATACGTGCATGCTATGGGAATCACAAACTTTAACACAAGTATTTCTCAAATTCACAACTACTCACTAGCATGACTCTAATATTACCATCTTCATATCTCAAAACAATCATAAGGAATCAAACTTCTCATAGTATTCAATGCACTCTATATGAAAGCTTTTAATATATCCCTCTTGCACGCCCATCATATTAGGACTAAATTCATAACCTAAGCAAATTACCATGATGTTTAAATACTCTCAAAATAATATAAGTGAAGTATGAGAGTTCATCAATTTCTACAAAATAAAACTATCGTCATGATCTAAAAAGATATAAGTGAAGCAGTAGAGCAAATGACAAACTACTCCAAAAGATATAAGTGAAGATCAATGAGTAGTCGAATAATTACGTGACTATGTGAAGACTCTCTCTCATTTAAGTATTTCAGATCTTAAGTACTTTATTCAAACAACAAGCAAATCCTAATAAAAGTAAATGACGCTCCAAGCAAAACACATATCATGTGGTGAATAAAAATATAGCCCCAAGTAAATTTACCGATGAATGAAGACGAAAGAGGGGATGCCATCTGGGGCATCCCCAAGCTTAGTTTGCTTGGGTATTCCTTGAATATTACCTTGGGATGCCTTGGGAATGCCCAAGTTTAGGCTCTTGCCGCTCCTTGTTCCATAGTCCATCGAAACTTCGCCCAAAAACTTGAAAACTTCACAACACAAAACTCAACAGAAAACTCGTGAGCTCCGTTAGTATAATAAAACAAATCATTCACTATGGTACAGTCAAGACAAGATCCATAATTTTTCTCACATGATGCCTGCTGTCCCCTATCATTTCTACAATTTATATTAAGAAATATAAGCCATAGAAACTAGAAAACAAGCAAACTATGCATCGAAAACAGAATCTATAAAAAAACAGAATAGTCTGTGTCGTGGGAAACGACACGTATGGGATCACTGGGATCCCTTTTGCTACGGTTGGCGGGCGCGAGGTTGTGCAAAGAGCGGGTCTAGAAGCCAGAAGAGGATCGTTTACCCAGGTTCGGGCCGCGAGGATGTGTAATACCCTAGTCCCGCATTGATATATATTTGAGTGTTCTTGAGTTCTTGAACTAGCTACGATGCGTGTGTCATCCAAAAGATCCAAATCCCCCTTTAGTACGCCTCGGGCCTCCTTTTATGTTCAAAAGGGGTTGCCACAGTGGCACACAGGAGGTGGAAAGGTATATAGTGTACAAGCTTATCGCATGTCATTACAGGACAAAGAGCATTAAATGCGCTGCTTAGGTGTCCACTTGCTTTATCGGGGGCGGTAACGAGGCCCGTCCCGTCCGTCGCTGATCCACCTTGCTCCGACACGCATCCAGGCCAACAAGGCATGCAGCGCCATGTAGGCTGGCAGGCTGCTGAGTTGGCGTGGTGGTACGGTCTTCACGAAGATCTATATGCCACCACGCAGGTGTTTGGCTAGTTGGATTAGTACCCACGTACTGCCACGTGGGACTTGCTTCAGTTGGTGGGTTGGCCGCTGAGCTGGGGCGGTGATGGGGCGGCAAGGTCTTGCCGCGGTCTTGCGTATATTCCTGGCAAGGGTCTTGCCGGGGCCTTGTGAGCGCCCTCGGCAAGAGTCTTGCGGGGCCTTGCGAGTGTCTTTGGCAAGGAGCCTTGCTGGGGCCTCGTGGGCATCCTCGGCAAGGAGCCTTGAGATCGTCTTGTCTTCTGGTCCTCATCTAGGATTTGTAGGCTCTCTGTCTTCACAAAGATCTGCATGCCACCATGCAAGCACTTCCCGAGCCTTGGTTCCAATGATGTCGATGGTGTCGGAACTCTCAGGCTCAAGGGTGGCTGCGATGTTAGTGTTGGGCGAGCTGCCCTGGCAAGGCTCTTTCCTGGGCTGTGTAGGCCGCCCTGGCAAGGGTCTTGCCGGGAGCAAGCCTGTCTGATCGCTCCGTCTTCTGTGCCCTTGGTTGGAGCGCTACTGTGGTAGCCTTGCACTTCTGCTTCCCTCCTTTTCCCTGCTAAGTGTGGTCGCGGGTGCGGCTCTGACTGCCCGTGCACAGGTAAAGGGGCACAAAAGAGAGCCCCTACTTTTGTGCACCGACAGGAGCCCCCGGGCCTGGGCCACACATAAGCGCGACGCGTTGTTGGGCTAGGCCCAAAACGGTGCGGGCACGCGAGGCGGAGTTTTACTGCGGTAACCTCTCCGTTGGTTGCGCTTCCCCACGACCTGCATTGAATGCGCGACGTGGGGGTCGTGCGTGACGTGGGGGTCGTGTGTGGAGTGAGCGCAGCGTGCTTGCGTCACTCCGCGGTTTTAATAGTAAAGAGGCAGTCCGTGTTCTCCTCATAAAAATAGAGGAAGCCGCAGGGGCGCGACTCATTTACTAAGTAGGCTTGGGTCGTGGCCATCATGGCACTCGCGCCCCACGATCATGGGGCACGAAACGGCCGCTCCACTTGCCATCTGAGTCCTGGCTCGCCCGCCACGTGTCCTCCATGTGCCGGGGAGGGCAGGCGGCGGACACAGAAGGCATGGGTTTTAATGCTGGGGCGGGGGCCGGGCATCGCTGATTGGGGCAGTGGGTCGGTCCTGTCTCCTTGCGCCTCCGGTGGTTGGATTGGCTGATTGGGGCGGTCTCGCCCGGGCTCGTTCGGCCTCGTCCCTCTATATAAAGGGAGGGGGACAACGTCTTCTCGCACCCATTTTCTCTCAGTCTGATCTCTTTCCTTCCCTTTGTCATGGCGAGAGGGCGTGGTCGCGGCTGTGCCCCTGGGGAGGCGACCAGGTCTTCCTCCCGCCAGAGGGTGGCGGCGGTCAAAGAAGAGCCGGACGCCCAAGGTGAAGGCCACGCTAGAGGTAGAGGCACCGGCCGGGGCCGCGATCGCCGAGGTGGTCGAGGCAGAGGGGGCGTGGACGGGGGACTCCCGCGTCGTCACCATCTCTGTCGCCATCTCCCCCGACATCTCCTCCTGCTTCGTCGAGCGGTCAGGTCGGGGATTCGGCGCTGGAATTTATCCTGCAACTGCGCGGGCCGCCGCGCAGCCACCTTCGTCTTCCCGAAACGTTTGTGAGGGTGCTGGAGATCGACTGGCCACCGAGGCTAAGGCTTCACATGGAGGGGTGTTGCCATGGCGACATGCGGGTGAACACAGGGTTCCCTGCCCCTCATGTGATGCTTCTTCGTCGGGGCTAGAAAACCTTCGCACGTGCCCTTTGCTTGATGGATGGGAACGTCCTCTACTTCAAGCTAGCGGAGAGCGACCTGCTCTCCATCAAGGTCTTCGGGCGCTCGGGACACATGCTAGGGTACTGCGCCGAGAGCTCGACCGATGGTGAAAGCTCCTCTTCGGGCGAGAGTGACGAGGAGGACACCGACAGCGACGACGAGGGTAGCGGGCGGGAGGATGACGGGTCTGACTAGGCGTCGAACACACCGTCCCTAGGCGACGCCGGCAGTACCACCATCTGCATCACCAGCTCCTTGAACTTCTCGGGGTCGCCTCCTTGGGCGGTTGGCGTGGGAAGGCCGGGGAAGATGAAGAAGGTAGACGGTGGGCCGTCAAGTTGGAGTACGCGGGCACCGACGCCTTCGTCGCGTATTGCCGGCCCGCAACCTCATCATTCGGCTCTTCTCCCAGCACCATCATCACCAGCCTCTTCTGGACGGCTGCCGGGATGTTCTGTAACGCCCACGATGCGGCTATATCTCCCACGTGTCGAGGCACGACTTAGAGGCATAACCGCATTGTGGTTTTGTCACAAGAAGGGTCATCTTCACACAATCCCATGTAATGAACAAGAATGGGATAAAGAGTTGGCTTACAATCGCCACTTCACACAATACATAAATATAATTCATACATCATCCAAAATACACACATAGACCGACTACGGTCAAGATCCAAATGAAAATAAGATAACCCCAAATGCTAGATCCCCGATCGTCCCAACTGGGCTCCACTACTGATCATCAGGAAAAGACACATAGTAACGACCACGTTCCTCATCGAACTCCCACTTGAGATCGACCCCATCATCTGCACTGGCATCGTCGGCACCGGCAACTGTTTTGGTAGAATCTGTGAGTCACGAGGACTCAGCAATCTCACGCCCGCGAGATCAAAACTATTTAAGCTTATAGGAAAAGGTGGTATAATGAGGTGGAGCTGCAGCGGCAATAAGCATATATGGTGGCTAACATACGCAAAAGAGAGCGAGAAGAGAAGCAACGGAACGGTCGTCAACTAGCAATGACCAAGAAGTGATCCTGAACTCCTACTTACGTCATTCATAACTCAAACCGTGTTCACTTCCCGGACTCCGCCGAGAAGAGACCATCACGGCTACACACACAGTTGATGTATTTTTATTGGGTCAAGTGACAAGTTCTCTACAACCGGACATTAACAAATTCCCATCTGCCTCATAACCGCGGGCACGGCTTTCGAAAGATATTACCCTGCAGGGGTGTCCCAAGTTAGCCCATCATAAGCTCTCACGGTCAACGAAGGATAAACCTTCTCCCGGAAAGACCCGATCAGTCTCGGAATCCCGGTTTACAAGACATTTCGACAATGGTAAAACAAGACCAGCAAAGCCCCCGAATGTGCCGACAAATCCCGATAGGAGCTGCACATATCTCGTTCTCAGGGAACAACGGATGAGCCAGACGTCGGGTTGGCATAGACCCTGGTTGCCCAGGGGGCGCCGAACATCGCTCGGTTTGGGCCAGCACTCGAAGGAGCACTGGTCCGGGGGTTTAAAATAAAGATGACCCTCGGGCTCGCGAAAACCCGGGGGAAAAAGGCTTAGGTGGCAAATGGTAAAACCAAGGTTGGGCCTTGCTGGAGGAGTTTTATTCAAGGCGAACTGTCAAGGGGGTCCCATAAATCACCCGACCGCGTAAGGAACGCAAACTCAAGGAACATAATACCGGTATGACAGAAACTAGGGCGGCAAGAGTGGAACAAAACACCAGGCATAAGGCCGAGCCTTCCACCCTTTACCAGATATATATAGATGCATTAATTAAATAAGAGATATTGTGATATCCCAACATATCCATGTTCCGACATGGAACAAACTTCAACTTCACCTGCAACTAGCAACGCTATAAGAAGGGCTGAGCAAAAGCGGTAACTTAGCCAAACAACGGTATGCTAGGAAAGGATGGTTAGAGGCTGACATGGCAATATGGGAGGCATGATATAGCAAGTGATAGACGAACAAACTAGCAAAGCAAAGATAGAAGTGACTTCGAGGGGTGGTCATCTTGCCTGCAAGGTTCTCAGAGTTGTCGAAAGCTTGATCCTCGTAAGCGTACTCAACAGGTTCCTCATTCACGAACTCGTCTCTCGGCTTTACCCAAGACAAGAACACAAGCAACGGAACCACAATCAATCACGAGAAATGCACAAGCAATATGATGCAAAACATGTATGATATGCAAGATATGATATGCGATGCATATGCGTGCTCCGGAAGGAAAATGATGAACAAGGCAGTAACTTGGCAAACCAAGCATGCCACTGGAAAGATGAGATGATTTCGGTCGAAATCGATATAAAGATCACCGGAAACGGATGCACGGTTTGCAAATGGCAAGCAAAACAAGAATGACACGAATCTGTGATTAATAGCATGATAGCACGTAAAATGCAACAAGTAACAATACTACAGCACTCCAACGTACCAACAAAGCATATTAAAGTAATCTACAGGAGATGATTGACAAAAGATGAACACTGAGCTATGGCTAGTTCACAACATAACAAGCTCAAACAAGCATGGCAAAAGTGCAAAAGATAACAGGTTCACAGACTTGGTGAAATTACTGGACATGGCAGAAAACAGCATCAGGTAGCAATGTTCAGAGCATGAAATCGACATGCTACAGGAATTTACATGGCAAAACAAGGCATGGCAGTATTCTACTAAATTCATATGACAAAAGTCCCTTACTGACCATAATCCAAAAAGGACCAGAAGATATGATGGCAACCTTGTAAACATAGCAAGTTTCGTTATCAGGTTTCAGACGGCAGAAAACAGAGCATGGCAGAAATAATAATATGAAGGCATCTTGGTGAGCTTGATGCACTCACCACAAAGAAATTCATGACAAAACAAGCATACCTACAGCAAGATGGCATGTTTATGAAGCTAACCATGGCAAGAACATAAGCATAGCATGTATGGATCAACTACAACAAGCTTGGCAAAAATGAATATCATGTTAAGAATCTGCCAAAAATATTTTATAGCAAAAGTAGAGCAAGATTGAGTCATTCTATGGCACTCCATAATTGCAAAAAAGAGCAGTAATGGATCAATTACAACTATATCTACAAATCATCCTTACTGAACATCTCCAAAATATGCATGGATCTCTCTGTAGCATCAAGTTTACATGGCAACAAAATAACAGCAGACAAAGACTTCGAGAAATTACTGTCCCTGAAATCAGAAACATTACGGGGCCTAGTTTGCATGCTTGTTTTAGTCACCACAGAGATCACAAAAATGCATTGCATACACCCTTGGAAAGATGGCATGGCATGCAACAAAACACATGTAGAGCTTATGCCCATAAGATGCACAGATTAAATGATACAAAAATGACAAATCTCCAAGTTCTGATAAGAACCAGCAGACAACAGCAACTAGCACTCTTGCAACAGGGATTTGGGCATCAAGATGGACTCTAATGAACATGGTGCAATTGAACAAAATGTAGAGCATCACGAGACAAACAAATTGACATATTACACGCGCGAAACGGAGCTATGCACAGAGAGTTATGCAATGATGACCATGGGCACTTATCATAAAAAATGCAAAAGACAGAGAAATCAGGGAACGGGGCAAGTCAACGTACACAGTTGACCCAGATCGGATCGAGGCCGGGGTCGCTCGCCGTGGCCGGAGCTGGGAGAGGAAGGGGCGACGGCGCGGGCCCGGAGGAAGGAGAGGTGGCCGGCGGGCGCGGCGTCAGGCGCAGAGGAGGAGGGCACTCGGCGTGCGGCGGCGTGGCGGCGGAGCACGGCGGGGCCGCCGGTGCGGCGGCGCGGGTGCGAGGGCGGCGGCGCGCGGGCCGCGTGGGCCAGCTGCGGGCCAGGCGGGCCGCGGCGGTGGGACATCCGGCGGGCGACGTGGCGGCGTCTGATTCGTCGGGGCGGCGGCGCGATTTGTCCGGCGCCGGGCGGACGTGTCCGGCGCGCGGAGGAACGAGGGTTAGGGTTTGGACTACAATTGTATTTCGGGAGAGATGCATATTTATAGGTAGAGGGAGCTAGGAGAGTCCAAATGAGGTGCGGTTTTCACCCATACGATCGTGATCGAACGACCTAGAGCATGGAAGAGAGTTTGGTGGGTTTTGGGCTGTTTAGAGGGGGGCTTTTCTGGAACACACAAATGGACTTTGCGGTTACCCGGTTAACCGTTGGAGTACCAAACGACCTCCAAATGGAACGAAACTTGACCGGTGGTCTACCGGTGGTGTACCAAGGCCACTTGACAAGCCTCGGTCCATTCCGAGAACGTTTGACACCCGCTAACGAAAGAAAACAAGAGGGGTGCACCGGAGGAGATGGGACCGCCGGATTGCAAAACGGACAACGGGGAAAATGCTCGGATGCATGAGACGAACACGTATGCAAATGCAATGCACATGATGACATGATATGAAATGCATGACATGAACAAAATGCAAAACGAAAGACAAAACCCGACCACAGAGGGAATATCATAGCACATAGCCGAAAATGGCAAGAGTTGGAGTTACAAATATGGAAAGTTACATGCGGGGTGTTACATGTTCTTTTGGTGTCTTCTGCTGCTCGTACCTCGCCTAGGCGCTCCTTTTGCCCTTCTGCCATCTTGTTTCGTTTCCTGAGGAGAGGGACAAGAAAGGGATTACGAGCATCTTATCTCTTTTTAGCTTTTAAGCCTACGGGCCTCAGTAAGATTTAAACCTTGTAACCCCCTGCTCATGTATGCATTCCGTATGAATTGTACTTGTCAACAACGTATTAATGAAGAGAAGGGTGTTTGTCAGGTTTCTTTTGCGCGTGGGCAAGGCCCGCACCAAGGAACGAGTCCTCGTTATCTTAAGATAAACAGTGTGACCCGGCAACAAACCCTGCCGTCCTCCTGCCCCATAGCTCGACTGCACTCACGCTCTTGGCGGAGGTAGGGGCAAAGTAGGATTGGGCCCATCACCCGTTCCTTTCCCACTGCGCTACGACCGAGTCCCGGTCCAAAGTAAAGTTTTTGGACACGGGGAAGAGGGAACATGATGGTATAAGGGTGAGTGAAGTCTCGTACGTTCGAGTTCCATACGGAAGTAAGGAGTGGGGGATGAAAGACTTATCTGATTTTGCAGTCCCCCGGCAATCTTGGCTTGCCGCGGTCGGATCTTTGGGTCTGCAGCCCCCGGCAACCTTGGCTTGCCGGGGTCGGGGCGCCGGCCTGTTCTCTTTCTTCCAAACAGCTCGGCAGAAATGTTCATGCGCCCTGCGAACCAAAAAGGGCGGGAAAGAACAGAGAGACGCGCACCCGACCTCTAGGCTAGGGGTTAGTCACTTCTATGCACTATCAACCCTAACCGAGGGAGAGACTCAACCTAGCATGCATGCACACTAAAACTTAGGGCGCCAGCGCTTCATTCATTTATGCTCAGGGTCTGTGCGTGGCTTTGTACAAAGGGTTAAATGCCTTGCCGGCAAGGCTTGTACAAAAAGGTGGTCTGCGCGGGGCCCGGCAACCGCGCCTTACGGGTAAAACATGCGAAGATGTTCGATGTTCCAGGAATTGCTTACTGGAATACCATCTTCGGTCTCCACGCAGACTGCGCCGGGCCTGGTGACTCGTATTACCCGATAAGGGCCTTCCCACTTCGGCGTCAACTTGTTGGAATTCTTGGCCGACTGAACGCGCCGAACAACAAGGTCGCCTTCCTCAAAGCTTCGGGCATGAACCTTGCGACTATGGTAGCGGCACAAGGCTTGTTGGTAACACGCTGCTCGCACAGCCGCCTGAAGACGATCTTCCTCAAGGAGCGTTGCGTCATCTTGCCGCAATTGCTCTTGCTCAAGCTCATCATAGGCGAGCACTCGGGGTGACCCGTATGTGAGTTCCGTGGGGAGAACTGCTTCTGCCCCATAAACGAGGGAGAAAGGTGTCTGGCCAGTGGCTCGATTTGGTGTCGTTCTGACTGACCAAAGAACCGCCGGCAATTCATCAATCCAGCGCCTTCCGCACTTGTGTAGCCTTTAAAAGTCCTTGTCTGGAGGCCCCGCAATACTTTAGCATTTGCCCTCTTAGCCTGGCTGTTGCTTCGTTGGTGTGCAACAGAAGCAAAACAGACCTTGCTGTCGAGGTCTTGAATGTATCGCATGAAGGTGCGGCTTGTGAACTGCTTGTCGTTGTCAGTGATGACCCTGTTTGGTACACCAAAATGGCAGACTAGCCCGTTGAAGAACTTGACGGCTGATTGCGCTGTCACCTTTCTCACTGCTTCCACCTCTGGCCACTTTGAACTTGTCGATTGCAGCGTACAATTACTCAAAGCCCCCGACAGCATGGGGGAAGGGGCCCAGTATGTCGAGCCCCAAGACCGAGAATGGCGAGGAAAGAGGGATTTTTTGGAGAGCTTGAGCTGGTTGATGAAGCTTCTTTGAATGGAACTGACACGCTTCACACTTGATTACTAGTGTTGTTGCATCCTTGAAGGTAGTGGGCCAGAAGAATCCTTGCCGGAACGCATTGCCGGCAAGGGCTCTCGACCCTATGTGGGAGCCACATATGCCTCCGTGTATCTCTGCCAACAGCTCCAGTCCTTCCTCCCGGGGAATGCACTTCAATTTCACACCGTTTGGTCTTTTCCTGTACAGAACGTCGTCGACGAACTGATACATGGCAGACCGATGGGCTACTTTCTCCGCTTCTTCCTGCTCCTCAGGGAGTTCCCCGGTTTGGAGAAATCGAATGGTATGTTGTGCCCATGCCGGAGCCTGAGGTTCGATGCCAAGGATCAAAGGCATCTCTTTCGCCATGGGGGCGGCTGTCTCTATGGCCAGGGCTTGGCGCCCTGCCGGAGTCTATCCCCCCACGGCAGGCTCAGTGTCCCCGGCAACATCTTTGCCGGCGGCTCCTGGGAGCTCGGCGGGAAAGTACTTGTCGGGGCCTGATTTCCTCCGCTTGTTCTGCTCTATCATTGGTTCGACGGATGGTTGAGTTAATCGAAGCACAAAGGTACCTGGTTCCACAGGAAGTTTGAGGGCAGCGCGTTTCAACAAGTAGTCGGCGATGTCGTTCTCCACTCGGGGAACATGCTCCGCTTGTATACCGTCAAAACGCTCCTCCAGCTTCCTCACTTCATCTACGTAGGCCTCCATCAACAGGCTCTGGTAATCCTTGTTGACTTGATTGATGACAAGCTATGAATCTCCCCTGACGATGAGCTTCCTGATTCCGAGGTCTGTCGCGATCCTGAGACCGGCAAGCAACCCCTCATATTTGGCAGTGTTGTTTGTTGACATCTCCCTGGGAAAGTGCATCTGGATTACATACTTGAGATGCTCTCCGGTGGGTGCGACGAGCAGCACACCAGCACCAGCGCCTTGCAGTGAGAAAGCCCCGTCAAAGTACATAACCCAGTCGCGACTTGTTTCCTTGCCGGGGAGAGTGGTCTCCTGGATCTCTTCGTCGGGCGTTGAGGTCCATTCTGCAATGAACTCTGCCAAGACTCTACTCTGGATTGTGGAAGTGCTTTCAAACTTCAAACCGAAGCTCGACAGTTCCAAGGCCCATTCCACGATTCTCCCGGTCGCGTCTGGGATATGCAATATCCGTTGCAACGGGAAGCGGGTGACGACGGTGATCTCGTGTGCTTGGAAGTAATGACGCAGCTTCCTTGAGGTCATAAGGAGGCCGAAGAGCAATTTCTGCACACCGGTGCACCTTGATCTAGCCCCTGCAAGAGGGAGCTGACAAAGTAGAATGGGTGCTGCATCATCTTCTTCTTCTGCACTACTTCACTTGGTTGCGTCGCTTCCGCTCCGATGGTGTCAGATTCTCATGTCTCGCCACTGGTCAGCCCTGCCGTTGCTATCACTCCTGCATTGACCTCCCTCTACGCCACTAGCGCAGCACTGACCACTTGATTTGTTGCCGCTAGATATAGCAGCAACGGCTCTTGTGTTTTAGGCGCGACCAGTATTGACGTAGAGGAGAGGTATTTCTTCAAATCCTGCAGTGCTGCTTTGGCCTCTGGGGTCCATTCCATTGGGCCCGCCTTTTTCAAGATTTTGAAAAAGGGGAGGGAGCGCTCAGCAGACTTGGAGATGAATCTGCTCATGGCGGCAACACAGCCAGCAAGCCGACGCACATCCTTGATCCGCCTAGGCGCCTCAATCTGCTCAATGGCCTTAATCTTGTCTGGATTCGCCTCGATCCCACGTTGTGACACAAAGAACCCGAGAAGTTTGCCGGACGGAACACTGAAGACACACTTCTCAGGGTTCAGCTTGAGGTTGATCTTGCGCAAATTTGCAAACGTCTCTTCTAAGTCTTGTATGAGTGTTGCCTTGTCCTTGGTTTTGACCACTATGTCATCCATATAAGCATCCATATTTCTATGTAGTTGAGGTTCAAAACCAATTTGTACTGCTCTTGCAAATGTCGAATCAGCGCTCTTCAACCCGAAAGGCATTCGCATAAAGCAATACGTACCACATGGGGTGATGAACGCGGTCTTCTCTTCGTCTTCATTTGTCATGAAGATCTGGTGGTATCCTGAGTAAGCGCCAAGGAATGACAGAAGGTCACACCCGGCAGTGGAGTCCACAATCTGGTCAATGCGCGACAAAGGGAAAGGATCTTTTGGACAAGCCTTATTAATGTCCGTGTAATCAATACACAGCCTCCGTTTCCCATTTGCCTTGCGCACCACTACCGGATTGGCCAACCACGTTGGGTGGAGCACTCCTCTGACCAACCCTGCAGCTTCCAACTTCCTGATCTCCTCTGTGATGAACTCTTGCCACTCCAAAGCTTGCTTCTTGACCTTCTGCTTGACGGGTCGCGCATGAGGGCAGACAGCAAGATGGTGCTCAATCACCTCCCTGGGAACACCGGGGATGTCAGATGCTTGCCATGCAAACACATTTGCCCGCAGGAAGGTGATGAGCGTGCTTTCCTATTTACTATCAAGGGTGGAGCTTATGGTGAAAGCCCCTCCCGTGCCATCCTCCTTGACGAACACCTTCTTGGTCTCTGGCCGTGCAGCCCTGGATTTCTTGCTCTTGCCGGTGGAGCTCTCTGGCACGTCCTCGATGGGAGAACAGCACTCCGAAGAGGTGCACTTGCCAGAGTGGGTGCGAGAGGTCTTGCCGGTCTTCTTCCCTCCCGGGGCTTCGGCGGCAGGAGCAAGTGCCTTGGCGGCAGTCGCTGCAACTGCTTTCCGGTAGAGTTGGTCGGCGCAGATCAGCGCGTCTTTCTTGTCAGAGGGGACGGTGATGATGGTCATCGGCCCAGGCATCTTCAGCGTGTTGTAGGCGTAATGTGAGGCCACCATAAACTTGGCTAGTGTTGTGCGGCCGAGGATCCCATTGTAGGGCAAGGGGATCTCGGCGAAATAAAAAACAATCCTCTCTGTCCTATAGTTCAGCTCGCCTCCAAATGTCAAGGGTAGCATGACCTTACCCTTCGGCTGGCTTCTTCCCGGGTTGACTCCTTGAATTGTGCCCGTCTCTTCGAGGTCTCCATCAGGAAGTTGTAGCCTTTTGATCATAACGGGCGAGATCAAGTTCAAACCGGCCGCGCCGTCAACTAGCATTTTGGCACCTTGAGGTTGCGTATTGTTGGTGAAACCAACACCGGCAAACATTCGACTGCAGTTTTGCGATCAGGGTGGTCCTTGGTGTCAAAAATGATAGGCGTGCTGGACCACTTCAGTGGCCTTTGAGCATCGAACGATGGTTCCGCTGCTGTGATCTCACGCGCCCACTGCTTGAGCTGGCGGTGAGAGGTGTGCAGCAAGGCGCCACTGTCGACGCACATGGCCTCTGTAGCTTTCTGGAACTCATGCTCGCCGGACTCGTCGTCCTCGTCATGATCATCGTCTTCTTGCTTCTTGTCACAGCCTCGGGCGGGCCTTTCTTGCTGATTATCTTTGTCGCGGCGGCCAGCTTGGCCGCCATGTTTCTTGCCGGATCCTTCAGCACCATCCTGGCCTTTCTCCTTATCTCGCCTCTCATATTCGTCTTTCTGCTTCTCTGCGAGCTGCTTGACTTGCCGGCAATTCTGGAGGTCGTGGCCTTTGGTGCGATGGATCTTGCAGTACTGCTTGTCGGAGCCTCCTGGCTTGTCGGCAGCCGCCAAGGCCCGGCAAGCGGCGCATCCAGCAACCTCCTTGTTGGGGTCGCCGCCTTGGTCTTCTTGGCAGCGCCAGCGTCCTCGGATCCCACAACGGCAAGCACGGCCTTGCCCTTGCGCTTCCTGTTGCAACGTCGACCCTTCTTTGCCGAGGTGGCAGCGTCTTCGTCTGAGGAATCAGCTTCCACACCGGCGTCTTCGCCGGGTTACTTCCTTCCCTCTTTAGCCCGAGCACACCTATCGGCTAGAACATAGAGTTCCGTCACATCCTTCACCTTTTTCATCGCCAGCTCTTCACGCATCTTGCGGTTGCGGACATTTTGATGGAATGCGCTGATGATAGCGGCGGGATGAACGTCCAGCATGTTGTATTGCACCCGGCTGAACCTCTGTATGTACTTGCGCAGGTTCTTGCCTTCTTTCTGGAGAATGATATGCAAGTCGCTCGCCTGGCCGTCGCGAGCTTCGGCCGCTTGCATCGCGATGGTGTAGATGCTAAGGAACTCTGACGGGTGAGTCTTCCCGTTGTACTTCTCGCCGACGTAAGGCTTGAACGTGCGGTGAGTGGGCCACTGGAAGTGCCGCAGCTCACGGGTAAAGGCTGGGCAACCCACCTCGTAAGGCAGGACACTAGAGCCCCCCGGAGCTGGGTGGTCCAAAGTGGGCCCTGCTCGCCTATCCGACTGATGGCGCGCTTCGCGTCACCGCTTGGTAGTGGTTCGAGCGTCTTCATGGGCTCGCTCCCGAAGAACTTGGCGTTGATCATGGTGGGTCCGTGGGTCGGATGATGCTATGGAAATGTTATCACAAGCGTCGTCCCGACGGACTGGCACCCGCAGTGACTGGCGTGGAGGAGGAGAATGCACCGTGGCCGCAGCGCCTCCGGTCCTTCCACCACTGGCGTGCGGTGGCTCGACAGAGCGTCGGCCTGAGGGCCCTGTTGGTCGCGGCTCGTCTTTGTTGGCGATGCCGACGAGGGTCCGAATGGTGGCTCTCCACTCGTCGAGCTTTTCCGCAGCAGGAGGGAAGTCGAGGAGCAACTGCGCGCGCTAAGGCCTCTGCTGGCGAGGGTGCTGGTGAAAGCTGCGTGGACTGTGACGCGCTCCGACTTCTAACCACGTTAGAAGGAGCCCTATTACGGCCTTGCGGGTGTGCGCCATTTTCGCCAGCGCCTCGGCGCGCATGCTGGTCTTCTACGTACTGTGAATGATGCCTAGGACTCTTCCCGAGGCAGCGCCCGGGGTTACTGGTGCGGTAGTGTTGCTCGTCACGCTCAACCTGAGAGGAGCGCGCTGCGGGCGCTGGCGTAGGCATCTTGGAGGTCGCCATGCCGCCTATAGGCGGCATGGCGCCGCCCTTGGAGGGCCCCGCGCCGCCTGCAGGGGGCACGACTCCGTCTTTGGACTTGGTGGCGTGCGGCATGTTGTCTTGTGCACGAACGACGCCGCTCGCCAAGCTTCATTTGCCAGAGCGATGTGGGTGTTCGCGGACCGCGCCTTGGCTTCCATCCGCGACCACCCCGTCGCCCGCCTGCCCTGGCACGGGCCATTCGGCTCCGGATGAACCGATCGCCATGTTCGCTTTCTTCTTGGGAGCCATGGCGATGAAGAACTGCTAGACTAACTGCTAGACCATATTTTCACAAGTGCGGCCCCTACCTGGCGCGCCAGAGATGTCGGGGGAAACGACACCTATGGGATCACTGGGATCCCTTTTGCTACGGTTGGCGGGCACGAGGTTGTGCAAAGAGCGGGTCTAGAAGCCAGCACGAGGATCGTTTACCCAGGTTCGGGCCGCGAGGATGCGTAATACCCTAGTCCTGCTTTGATGCATATTTGAGTGTTCTTGAGTTCTTGAACTAGCTGCGATGCATGTGTCGTCCAAAAGATCTGAATCCCCCTTTAGTACGCCTCAGGCCTCCTTTTGTAGTCAAAAGGGGCTGCCACAGTGGCACACAGGAGGTGGAAAGGTATTATAGTGTACAAGCTTATCGCCTGTCATTACAGGACAAAGCGCATTAAATGTGCTGCTTAGGTGTCCACTTGCTTTATCGGGGGCGGTAAAGAGGCCCGTCCCGTCCGTCGCCGCTCCGCCTTGCTCCGACGTGCGTCCAGGCCAATGAGGCATGCATCGCCACGTAGGCTGGCAGGCTGCTGAGTTGGCGTGGTGGTAGGGTCTTCACGAAGATCTGTATGCCACCACGCAGGTGTTTGCCTAGTTGTATTAGTACCCACGTACTGCCACGTGCGTACTTGCTTCAGTTGGTGGGTTGGCCGCTGAGCTGGGGCGGTGATGGGGCGGCAAGGTCTTGCTGCGGTCTCGCGTATATTCCCGGCAAGGGTCTTTCCTGGGCCTTGTGAGCGCCCTCGGCAAGCGTCTTGCCGGGGCCTTGCGAGTGTGTTCGGCAAGGAGCCTTGCCGGGGCCTCGTGGGCATCCTCGGCAAGGAGCCTTGCGTTTGTTTTGTCTTCTGGTCCTCATATAGGATTTGTAGGCTCTCTGTCTTCACAAAGATCTGCATGCCACCATGCAGGCACCTCCCGAGCCTTGGTTCCAATGTTGTCGATGGTGTCAGAACTCTCAGGCTCAAGGGTGGCTGTGATGTTGGTGTTGGGCGAGCTGCCCAAGCAAGGCTCTTGCCGGGGCTGTGTAGGCCGCCCCTGGAAGGGTCTTGCCGGGAGGAAGCCTGTCTGATCGCTCCGTCTTCTGCGCCCTTGGTTGGAGCACTGCTCTGGTAGCCTTGCACTTCTGCTTCCCTCCTCTGCCCTGCTAAGTGTGGTCGCGGCTGCGGCTCTGACTGCCCGTGCATAGGTAAAGGGGCACAAAAGAGAGCCCCTACTTTTGTGCACCGACAGTCTGTAAAGATCTAAATTGAAATCATACTTCTGTAACTCCAACAATTCTGAAAAATTTAGGAAGACCTAAGCAATTTGTTTATTAATCTTCTGCAAAAAGAATCAATATTTTTGCATGCTCCTGTGATTTTTCAGCAAGATCAAATCAACTAATGCCGTAAGCTATGCCAAAGCTCTTAGTTCGCACTTTATTGAAACAAAATCTATTAAACATGATTACTACAGTAGCTTAATCATATGGACACTCAAAAACAGTAGGTATAAGTATTTGTTTGTCTCCCAACAAGCGCTTTTCTTTAATGCCTTTTTAGCTAGGCATGATGGTTTCAATGATGTTCACATAAAAGATAAGAATGAAACATAATGGGATCATCATGAAGCATATGACAAGAACATTTAATTCTAACCCACTTCCTATGCATAGAGATTTTATGAGCAAACAACTTACGGGAAAACCAATCATCTAGCATAGGAAGGCAAAACAAGCATGACTTCAAAACTTCCAACACATAGAGAGGAAACTTGATATTATTGAAATATGCAAAAGCATATGCTCCTCTCTCATAATAATTTTTAGTATCTTCATGAATGAATTCAACAATAAAACCATCACATAAATCATTCTTTTCATGATGCAAAAGCATAGAATTTTTATCACTCTCCACATAAGCAAATTTCTTCTCATGAATAGTAGTGGGAGCAAACTCAACAAAATAACTATCACGTGAGGCATAATCCAATTGAAAATTAAAATAAAGATGACAAGTTTCATGCTTATCATTCCTCTTTATAGCATACATTTCATCACAATAATCATCATAGATAGCAACTTTGTTCTCATAATCAATTGGAACCTCTTCCGAAATAGTGGATTCATCACAAAATAAAGTCATGACCTCTCCAAATCCACTTTCATAGATATTATAAGATTCAACACCCTCCAAGATAGTGGGATCATTATTACCTAGAGTTGACACTCTTCCAAACCAACTTTCATCAACATAATCATCATAAATAGGAGGCATGCTATCATCATAATAAATTTTCTCACCAAAACTTGGGGGACAAAAAATATCATCTTCATCAAACATAACATCTCCAAGCTTGTAGCTTTGCACATCATTAGCATCATGGATATTCAAAGAATTCATACTAACAACATTGCAATCATGCTCATCATTCAAAGATTTAGTGCCAAACACTTTATAGACTTCTTCTTCTAACACTTGAGCACAATTTTCCTTGCCATCATTTTCACGAAAGATATTAAAAAGATGAAGCATATGAGGCAACCTCAATTCCATTTTTTTGTAGTTTTCTACTAAAGACTAAATAGTGATAAAACAAGAAACTAAAAGATTCGATTGCAAGATCTAAAGATATACCTTCAAGCACTAACCTCCCCGGCAAAGGCGCCAAAAAAAAGCTTAATGTCTACTACGCATACTTCTTGTAGACTCGTGTTGGGCCTCCAAGCACAGAGTTTTGTAGAACAGTAGCAAATTTCCCTCAAGTGGATGACCTAAGGTTTATCAATCCGTGGGAGGCATAGGATGAAGATGGTATCTCTAAAACAACCCTGCAACCAAATAACATAGAGTCTCTTCTGTCCCCAACACACCCAATACAATGGTAAATTGTATAGGTGAACTAGTTCAGCGAAGAGATGGTGATACAAGTGTAATATGGATGGTAGATATAGGTTTTTGTACTCTGAAAATATGAAAACAGCAAGGTAGCAAGTAGTAAAAGTGAGCGAAAATGGTATTGCAATGCTTCGAAATAAGGCCTAGGGTCCATACTTCCACTATTGCAAGTTCTCTCAACAATGATAACATAATTAGATCATATAACAATCCCTCAACGTGCAACAAAGAGTCACTCCAAAGTCACTAATAGCGGAGAACAAACGAAGAGATTATTGTAGGGTATGAAACCACCTCAAAGTTATTCTTTCTGATCGATCTATTGGCTATTTCTAGAAGTCACAAACAGCCGTAGAATTCGTACTAAAATAACACCTTAAGACACACATCAACCAAAACCCTAATGTCACATAGATACTCCAATGTCACCACAAGTACCTGCGGGTTTGATTATACAATATGCATCACTCAATCTCAGATTCATCTATTCAAAGCAACACAAAGAACTTCAAAGAGTGCCCCAAAGTTTCTACCGGAGAGTCAAGACGAATACATGTGCCAACCCCTATGCATAAGTTCACAAGGTCACAGAACCCGCAAGTTGATCACCAAAACATACATCAAGTGGATCACGTGAATATCCCATCGTCACCACAGATAAGCACATGCAAGACATACATTAAGTGTTCTCAAATCCTTAAAGACTCAATCTGATAAGATAACTTCAAAGGGAAAACTCAATCCATTACAAGAAGGTAGAGGGGGAGATACATCAGAAGATCCAACTATAATAGCAAAGCTCGCGGTACATCAAGATCGTGCCAAATCAATAACCTGAGAGAGAGAGAGATCAAACACATAGCTACTGGTACATACCCTCAGCCCCAACGGTAAACTACTCCCTCCTCATCATGGAGAGCGCCGGGATGATGAAGATGGCCACCGGTGATGGTTTCCCCCTCCGGCAGGGTGCCGGAACAGGGCCCCGATTGGTTTTTCGTGGCTACAGAGGCTCGGCGCGGCGGAACTCTAGATCTAGGTTCTGTTTTGGAGGTTTGGGGATATATAAGAGGTGTTGGCATCGAGAATAAGTCAGGGGAGTCCACGAGGGGCCCACAAGGTCGGAGGGCGCGCCCTAGGGGGGTGGGGGCGCCCTCCACCCTCCTGGAGGCCTCGGGACTCCTCTGGTGCATCTTCGGTACTCCGTGGGCTTCTTTTGGTCCCAAAAAATTATCGGAAAGTTTCAGGTCAATTGGACTCCATTTGATATTCCTTTCCTGCGAAACTCAAAAACAAGGAAAAAACATAAACTGGCACTGGGCTCTAGGTTAATAGGTTAGTCCCAAAAATCATATAAAATAGCATATAAAACATCCAAGATAGATAATATAATAGCATGGAACAATCAAAAATTATAGATACGTTGGAGACGTATCATGCTACAAGACCAAGACCGCCTGGACAGCAGGACGGAGGTCATCGCCGAGCCCACCACAGCGTCGTGACCTGAAGCCTTGCAGGAGAAGACTACCTTTTGTCAGGATAAGATGTACTAGTTGTCTCCCTTCGAATTTGGCCATTGTAGAATCCCTTCCCGCCTTCATTTTTGGAAGAGGACCAAGGCCACTATAAATAGAGCCTAGCCACCACCATAGGAGAGGGTCCGGACCAAGTCCATCCTCACACTCACCAGCTCACACAAACACAAGAACACACCTCCTGGGGTTGTTCTTCGACTGTACTAGTTCATCCTCACCCCACCTCAAGGCTAATCCACCACAAAGCAGGAGTAGGGTATTACACCGCAAGGTTGCCCCAACCTGGGTAAACGGTTGTGTCCCTTTTCCTTCTAGTTCATCAAGCTAGGCCATGGGATCGACGAGTTGGCATACTAGGGAGGTTGAGTTCTTCGCACGCACCGTAGAGTTCGAATCTATCAAGGGTCTGCGGAGCCCGGAATCCAACATTTGGCACGCCAGGTAGGGGGCGTCAGAGCCTCTCTTCCTCCAGTCGATCTGCCACCGCTCCGCCGTTCCCATGGCGGACGCCCCTCGAGCTCACGCTGAGCACTGGGCCGCTCGGCCCGCCCGGGCAGCACCTACCGCCCAAGAAGACCTCCACTCCGCGCTCCTCGCAGCGCCCACGCCGCACGGCGCCATCGGCCATGGGCGGCATGGACCACCACCGCCCGCTCCTGCTTCACGCCGCAACCACGCCACCACGCGATCTTCGAGCTATGCCGCGACGACGGTGCTACACACCCGTCGGGAGCAGGAGAACACGTGGACCGCGCTCATCGTGCCACGAGAGCTGCTGCGATGCAGGCTGGCGGAGGGTGGTCGCGACGGACTACTAGAGAGGGTCGCCGAGCTGCTCGATGCCTCCTGCACGGGCGCGGTGCCTTTCTGCACCTTGCCTACGCCGCAAGTGCTGCCGAGGGCGCGCTCCAGCCCCCGCTACGCCCGCGTGCCCTTCCACGAGGGGCCCGGAGGAACTCGCGGCAACAACCTGGCCTGCAATGCCGCTCATCCTACCCTGGATAAGTCACCTTTGGGCATGGCGAGGCCGGACGGCCACTCCTGGGGCAGCACCGAGATGCCACCCTACGATCGTCATGGCCTGGCGCCAAGCTTGGCAAGCAATGACACCGGACAACCAGGCGACGACTCGAGGGTCGCGGCTTCAGGCATCCCCATACTCCTGCTGGCAGACTTGCTGTACGCGCCAAGAAGAAGCCCCTGCGCACTTCCCTCGCCAGCCTGGATGTTAGGGCCGCGCGAGGCCGAGGCTCTTCGCGAGCCACCCCGAAGCTTCACCAACACCGTCAACAGCAGCCACTGGGTACAGCCAATATCTCAGGAGCACGATTACGCTAACCATGGACCACAGGTGAACCAAGCCACGGCGACAGCCGTGGACCTCAGGATGACGACCCCGCTGCAGGAGGACTAGATGCGCTGGGGGCTGCGCGGGGGGACCCGGCGCGAGGGCCTCCTCCACGCCGTATGGAGCAAGGCGTCGCACGAAGGTAGGTCCTTTGTTGGGGAAGGCACCGACAAGCCCTTCCCCTGGTAGAGGACCTGTGGTCGCCGGGGGCACCGCCGGTGTGCCCCATGCCGCTTGCTCTCGTCCTGGTTTTCGGACGCCCCAACGGTGGTCGAGGGAGGCGCAGGGCGGGGCCCTCGTCTAGGGCCATGGATTCCCGTGAAGATCTCCACTCGTGACACTCTCACGTAATATTGAGTTGGGGTTGTACATGCCCCAGAGTCTCCTAAGCGCCGCCATCGGGCCTCACGGGGGCTCCCACCCACGTCCAAGTGGAAGCACCATGCTCCGTGCTGGCCGATGACACTGTGCCCCAAAGACTATGCCCACGCACAGTGGAAACACTTAGCTCCGTGCTACTGAGAAGACTAGCTAGGTGCCAGATGCCGTTGTTTGCTTTTGCCCTCTTTATGTAACCCAATTTGCCATCTTTTGGAATGAGATCGCAATGGCATCCCTTGAATTCCAAGACTACGTCCTCATTTGGTGGGAACAAGTCATTGAGCGCCAGGCGGCAAGAGGTGAACCACCATCACCACTTGGGCACAAATGAAGGATGTCATGAGAGCACGATTCGATCCAAACTACTACAACTGTGACCTCTTCAAGAAACTCCAACAACTCAAGCAAGGAACCAAGAGCATTGAAGAGTACTACAAGGAAATGGAGATTGCCATGATACGAGCCAATGTCAAAGAAGATGATGAGCAAACTATGGCACGTTTCTTGAATGGACTCAATCACCCTATCAAGAAGATTGCCGACTTCCAACCATATTCGAACCTCATCAAGCTAGTGCATCAAGCTACCAAAGCGGAACGGCAAGTACAAGATGACTTCAAGTATGCCAAGTTCTCATCCAAGTCCTATGGCCTCTCCAACAATCAAGCTTCGACGACTCCCACCACGAGCAATGGCGACAAGTCAAGTTACAAGAAAGCTTTGACAAGCTTAAGTCATCCTCCTACTACAAGCAACTTCAAGCCGAAAGGTTCATCATCATCTACTCCAGCCGATGAGACCATCAAGACAAGTTCCATCAAATGTTTCACATGCGGAGGCCGAGGCCACAAGTCCTTTGAGTGCACAAACAAGCGCACCATGATCCTCAACGACGACGGCACCTACGAATCCATGAGTGAAGGAGAAATGGAAGCTCTTGAGCACGTGGCCATGCACCGACAAGTGAACAAGGAAGAAGAAGATGATCACATCTTTTGTGACGAAGACTCAAGTCCCGCTCTTGTTGTCTCCAAGGTCTTGACTCTTCAACATCAACAAGACGAAGATCAAAGATGCCATATCTTCCACACAAAGGCCGGCATCAATGGACGGTCCGTCAAGGTCATCATCGATGGAGGGAGTTGCCATAACTTGGCAAGTGAAGAACTATGCTCCAAACTCCAATTGGTCAAGATGAAGCACCCGCACCCCTACAAGGTTCAATGGCTAAGCGACACCGGCACCATACAAGTCGAGCAGAGAGTACAAGTCTCTTTCAAGATCGGCGCCTATGAAGACACTTTGGAGTGTGATGTCCTTCCGATGACCGTGTGCCACCTCCTTCTTGGACGGCCATGGCAATTTGACCGAGGTCTCATTCACAATGGGCGTACAAATCACTATAGCTTCAAGATGAAAGGGAAAGAGTTTGTGCTACGTCCTATGTCTCCAAGCCAAGTGCTCGCCGACAAGCAAAACACCCATCGTGGAGAGAATAGTGAGAGAGTGAACCACCAAAAAGAGAGTGAGCGCCACAAGCCCAAATTGAGTGCCTCCACGATGAGTGACAAGAAAAACTTAGCCCTATTTTCCACCAAACGTGAGATGAGAGAAGTGTGTGAGAACCCATCAAGTGTCCTACACTATGTCTTATTATGCAAGGATGAGGCACCAAAAACTAACAACTCTCACGATCTACCTTTGGTGTTATCTTCTTTATTGCAGGAATTCCAAGATGTTTTCCCCGATGAGCTACCTCCGGGTCTACCTCCACTACGAGGCATTGAGCACCGAATTGATCTCATCCCCGGAGCGCCACTTCCAAACAAAGCGCCCTACCGCGTCAACCCCGAAGAAACCAAAGAAATTCAAAGGCAAGTAAAGCATCTCATAGACCATGGACATGTGCGTGAAAGTTTGAGTCCTTGTGCCGTACCCGTCATTCTTGTGCCAAAACGAGACGGTAGCTTTTCGCATGTGTTCCGATTGTAGACCTATCAATGCTATCACCATTCGTTATAGGTATCCCATTCCACGCCTTGATGATATGCTTGATGAACTTTGCGGTGCCACTATCTTTTCCAAAATTGATCTTAAAAGTGGTTACAATGAAATCCGCATACAAGAGGGTGATGAATGGAAAACCGCTTTCAAAACAAAGTTTGGTCTATATGAGTGGTTAGTCATGCCTATGGGTTTATCGGAAGCACCCGGTACTTTCAAGTGTCTTATGCATTACGTGTTTCGCCCTTACATTGGTGAATTTTTTGTTGTCTACTTTGATGATATCCTTGTGTTTAGCAAATCTCTCAAAGAGCATGTCACCCACCTTCGCACCGTGCTACAAACTCTTCGAAAAGAGCAACTTTATGCTAATATGGAAAAATGCCTATTTGGTGTTGATAAGCTTGTTTTCTTGGGTTTCGTAGTATCTTCTAAGGGTGTTCATGTTGATGAATCTAAGATCAATGCTATTAAAACTTGGCCCCAACCAACCAATTTGCAACAAGTGCGTAGTTTTCTTGGTTTAGCCGGTTCTATCGCAGATTTGTGAAGGATTTTAGCACCATTGCTGCACCTTTGCATGCTTTGAGTAAGCAAAATGCACCGTTTGTTTGGGGAACATCTCAATATATCGCTTTCAATGAGCTTAAGAATTTGCTTACTCATGCTCCCGTGCTTGCATTACCCAACTTTGATAAACCTTTCGAAATTCATTGCGATGCTAGTGGTAATGGCATAGGAGGTGTGTTAACGCAAGAGAAGCGCCCAATTGCCTATTTTAGTGCGAAACTCTCCGGAGCGCAACTCAATTACCCTATCTATGACAAAGAGCTATATGCTTTGGTGCGAGTTTTGCATGAATGGGAACATTACCTACGCCCTCATGAGTTCATCATCCATGCCGACCATGAAACGCTTAAATACCTTAAGGGTCAAACTAAGTTGAACAAGCGTCATGCTAAATGGAGTGAGTTCATTGAGTCGTTTCCTTATGCCATCAAGTATATTAAAGGTAAGGAAAATGTTGTGGCGGATGCACTTTCCCGTATATGCATGCTTGTTAATCAACTTGAGTTAAATGTCATTGGCTTTGAGCATATAAAAGACTTGTATGAGCATGATCCTACATTTTCTATTCCTTATGCCAAGTGTTTGACGCATACTTCTTGGGATCGATACTACATCAAAGATGGATATCTTATGAGAGCTAACAAACTTTGCATCCCCGAGTCCTCTCTTCGCTTGTTGCTTTTGCAGGAATCTCATGGAGGCGGACTCATGGGACACTTTGGACGCGACAAGACATTTGCTACGCTCTCCAAGAACTACTTTTGGCCCAAGATGTTCCGCGACGTCAATCGCTTCACCAACCGATGCTCTACATGTCGCAAAGCTAAGTCCAAAGCTCAATCTCATGGCCTCTATATGCCACTTCCAATTCCATATCACCCATGGGAAGACATTAGCATGGACTTTGTGCTTGGTTTGCCTAGAACTCGAAATGGCAAGGATTCCGTTTTTGTTGTTGTGGACCGATTCTCCAAAATGGCACATTTCATTCCTTGCAACAAGATAGACGATGCTTCACATGTTGCAAATTTGTTTTGTAGGGAAATCTTGCGCCTTCATGGAGTGCCAAAGACGATTGTCTCGGACCGCGACGTCAAGTTCTTGAGTTACTTTTGGAAGACATTGTGCGCCAAGCTCGGAATCAAGCTTTTGTTCTCTTCGGCATACCATCCACAAACCGACGGCCAAACGGAGGTGACCAACCGCACGCTCTCCACTCTACTACGCGTGTTGATAAAGAAGAACATCAAGGAGTGGGAGGAGTGCCTACCCATCGCCGAGTACGCCTACAATCGTGCAAGACATTCGACTACCGGCAAGTCCCCCTTCGAGGTCGTCTATGGCTTCAACCCATTGTCTCCATTGGACATTCTACCTCTACCGCTACAAGAGCGCACAAACATGGACGCGAGTGCCCGAGTCAACTTCCTCAAGAAGATGCACGAAGATACAAGAAACACCATCGAGCGCCAAGTACAACGACTCGCGACCAAGCTCAACGTCAACAAGCAACCCATGATGTTCAATGTTGGAGATCTTGTGTGGCTACACCTTCGCAAGGATCGCTTCCCCAAGGAACGCAAGTCCAAGCTACTACCCCGAGCGGATGGACCCTTCAAGGTGCTTGCACGCTACAACAACAACGCATACAAGATCGACATCCCACGCGACAAGTACTCCGTGAGCGACATCTTCAACATCAAAGATCTATCCCCGTACCATGGTGATGAGGATTTCAATCCGAGGTCGGATCTTTCCCAAGGGAGGGGAGATGATGCGGAGCATCCTACGGTCATCCCCATGGACCTACCATCGTCTCATCAAGATCCAAGAGGACCTATGACACGAGCACGAGCTAGAGCTCTCGAGAACGAGGTGACTTCCTTCCTTAGTGATATCACATATGATCCACTCGAGACATGGCTACTACCTAAGTCCGATATGCTATGCATGATTAGGTGTCAAGAGGAGCCTCCCGAGGATGCACGTGAAAACGGACAAGCCGCCAAGTTCACGAATGAAGAGAACCAACGGAAACGGGCAAGTTCACCTTCCAGGCCCCGGACATCCGGCCAAGTCCCCGGACATCCGGCCCCTGGAGCAACCACAGCAGCAACAGCCCAGACGCCCAAGCCTACAGGGCCCGGACATCCGGCGTCCAGCCCGGACATCCGGCCCCAACCCGGAAATCCGGCCAAAAGCCCAGACATCCGGCGCCACGCTACAGAACATCCAGAAGTTTTGCCCTCCAGCCCGGACATCCGGCCCCTCCTGAAGCCCCAGACATCCGGCCCGTCGCCCGGACATCCGGCCACCCCTGTCTGCGCACAGTAAGGGCCGAGGCCCGTGTACCCCTTCGACCCCCTAGACTATATATACTCCTTCTCCTCCATCTTTCTAGGGTTAGCATTGGTTTAGCTCATATGTGAGATAGAGCATTGCTCATCCATACGGATCTCCTCCTCGAGAGAGACTGCGGCCCCTCTTCGGAGACGATCCACGTTGGATTGAAGACCCCCTCTTGGGTGGCCCCCATCAAGACCTCCTCACGGAAAAGAACCGGTATTGTCCTTTGTTGATCGTGGATCGTGTATCTCCCTTTGTATTCTTGGATCTAGCGCATGTGTAATCGGATCTTGTTGGTTTGAGTGATTCTCTCGTGTCTTCCCCTCGTGTTTCCCCTCGTGTTCTTCGTGTTCTTAGTTGGGGATCCGCTCCTTTCGTGAAAGATCGGCTATATAGGGTTCCACCCTACATCAGAGCGTCAACGTCGACAAGCTCTCCACCAAGCCAACCCAGCGCGCTCATCGCCTCCTAGAAAAGATCATGGCGAACGGCACTGCACCCACGCGCGAGCTCCAGCGCGCGGCTGGGCCCCTCCTCTGCACCAGGGGATGCCGTGGAGGTGCGGGACGACTCGCTCGCCTTCGGTAGGGGGCTGGACGCTGGTGCTCCGTCAACCGATCCCCGGGCCTTGGCGGAGGTGCTGCGCATCTCGACCTCGCCTCTCGAGGAGGACGTCGATGTTGGGGCAGCCCAGCTACCAACAAGAATCAACAGACGAGCCCTCGAGAGACCCCCTGCACCCCAGAGGTAGTCACAGAGGAAGGGCCCTGGGATCACGGGCTCATGGCTCTTGTAACGCCCCAGATCCGATGCGCCAGGTGTCTGCCAGTTATTCGCCGTCCTTGCCTTGTCATTTTCCCGTGTGTTGCATTTTTCCATGTCATCATCTGCATTTCATATCATGTCATCATGTGCATTGCATTTGCATACGTGTTCGTCTCTTGCATCCGAGCATTTTCCCCGTTGTCCGTTTTGCAATCCCGCACTCCGTTGTCACCCGGCGCCCCCTCTTGTCTTCTTTTCGTGAGCGGGTGTCAAATGTTCTCGGAATGGACCGAGTATTTTCAAGTGGCCTTGGTATACTACCGGTAGACCACCGGTCAAGTTTCGTTCCATTTGGAGGTCGTTTGGTACTCCAACGGTTAACCGGGCATCCGCAAAGTCCGTTTGGGTGTTGCAGCAAAAAACCCCTTCTAACAGCCCCAAAACCCCTCTAAGTCTCCGCCATGCTCTCGGTCATTCGATCATGATCGCGTGGGCGAAAACCGCACCCCGTTTGGACTCTCCTAGCTCCCTCTACCTATATAAACACCTCCCCCGTCCAAAATCGCAGTCCAAACCCTAGTTTTCTCCTCCCACCGCGCCGGACACGTCCACCCCGCCGCCGGACGCGTCCAACGCCGCCTCCGCGCCCAATCCCCGTCCGCCACCTAGCCTCCAGCCTCCTCCCCGCCGCCGCGGCCCGCCGGGCCCAGGCGCGGCCCACCCAGGCCCGCGCGGCCGCCCGAGCCTCACCGCGCTCCGCCTCCGACCTAGCGCTGCCGCAGCCGGAGCTCGCCCCGCCACCCCGCTGCCTCGCCGCCTTCCGTTCGCCGGCGCCGCCCCGCCGCTGACACCGCCCGCCGGCGCCGCCCCGCACCGCCAGATCCGCGCGCCGCCCGCGCCTCCCCGTCCCCGCAACTCGCGTCCCGGGCGCCCCGCGCCGCCGGAGCCATCGGGCTCGCCGGAGCCGCCCGTGGCCGCCGCCCTCCGTCGCCTTCACGTCGCCGCCGCCGTGTTCTGCCCCGCCGGCACGCCATCGCCGAACCTCGTCGCGCCGTCCTCCGGCCCAGAGCCGGCCTGTGCTCGTCGCCCCGACCCCGGTGGTGCTTCTCCTCGTCCGTCTCCGGCCACCCTCCGGCCATCTCCGTCGTCTCCGGCGAGGTCCGGTGGATCGGGACGAGATCCACCGGTCCCTCCATCCAAACACGCCCCGTCGTCCCCGGATCCCTCCGTCCCGAACGGCTCCGTCCCGATTTCGCGGGGTGAGAAATCTGCCAAGTCCCTAAGTTCTATTATTCTGATGCCATGTTCAACGCACCATTACTTCATGCATATAGCTCCGTTTTGCATGTTTCATATATCAAAATGTTCATCTCGAGATGCTCTATATTTTGTTCCATTGTGCCATGTTCATTTGTGTCCATCTTGACGCCCAAATCAGCGTTGCAAGAGGGCAAGTTGCTGTTATCTTCTGGTTCTTAGCAGAACTTGAGGATTTGTCATTTTTGTATCATTTAATCTGTGCATCTTATGGGCATGAGCTCTACATGTGTTTTGATGTATGCCATGCCATCTTTCCAGTGGTGTATGCCATGTATTTTTGTGATCTCTGTGGTGACTAGCACAAGCATGCAAACTAGGCCCCGTAATGTTTCTGATTTCAGGGTGTTTTCTCTAAGTCTTTGTCTGCTGATATTTTGTTGCCATGTAAACTTGATGCTACAGAGAGATCCATGCATATTTTGGAGATGTTCAGTAAGGATGTTTTGTAGATATTTTTGTAATTGTTCCATTCATGCCCTTGTTTGCAATTATGGGGTTCCATAGAATGACTCAATCTTGCTCTAGTTTTGCTATAAAATATTTCTGGCAGATTCTTAACATGATATGCAATTTTGCCAAGCTTGTTGTAGTTGATCCATACATGCTATGCTTTTGTTCTTGCCATGGATAGCTTCATAAACATGCCATATTGCTGTAGGTATTCTTGTTTTGTCATGCATTGCTTTGTGGTGAGTGCATCAAGCTCACCAACATGCCTTCTTATTATAGTTTCTGCCATGCTCTGTTTTCTGCCAAGTCTGAAACCTGATAACGAAACTTGCTATGTTTACATGCTTGCCATCATATCTTCTGGTCCTTTTTGGCTTATTGTTAGTAAGGGACTTTTGTCGTATGCTTTGAGTAGATTCATTCCATGCTTTGTTTTGCCATGTTAACTTCCTGTAGCATGTTGATTTCGTGCTCTGAACATTGCAACCTGATGCTGTTTCTGTCATGTCCAGTAATTTCTGCTAAGTCTGGGAACCTGTTATTATTTGCAATCTTGCCATGTACTTTTGAGCATGTTCTAGTGATTTCTGGAGATAGCTCATTGTTCATGTTTTGTTTTGCTTTACCTGTAGATCATGCCCATGCCTTCTGTTTTCATGTTAAGGTGCTGTAGCGTATTGTTTTGATGCTTGCTAGATGCCTAGTTGCTGTTTTGGACAGATTGTTGCTATGTCTTGTTTGGAGTGTATGTGTTGCACCGTTGCTCCGTTTTGAGCATGCTCTATATGAAACTTGCTTAGTTTTGCATGTAGTCTCATATTATCATGTTGCATCCTTATTTTGAGGTGTTTGCTTAATGTTTGTATGCATTTTGCATCAATGCCATGCTTATCTTGTGTTGCTCATATCTTCTAGGCCGTAGCTCCGAATCTAATGAACTTTATATGTAACTTGACTAGAATTTCGTGTAGATCATTATGGTGCATCTTAACTTGCTGTTTAACCACTTGAACATAAGGTGTTTTCAGTTCTGGACCAATTTCGAAATTTGCATATGAGGACTTACCGGAATTGGTATGTGTTGTTTCCGGCCTCATTTAAACTTGCTTTGATGTGTTGTTCTTGTATGCATCCTCTCTTGCCATGAGTAGCTTCATATAGCCTTGTCATGCATCATACTTGGTTGAGCATCATGCCTTGTTCATGTGTGGTGTGTTTACCTTGTTGTGTGCTTCCTCTCGATAGTTCCCGTGTCGTTGCGATCGTGAGGATTCGTTCGTCTTCGTGGCTTCATCTTCTTCATGGATTCGTTCTTCTTCCTAGCGGGATTTCAGGCAAGATGACCGTCACCTTGGATCTCATTACTATCATTGCTATGCTAGTTGCTTCGCTCTATCGCTTTGCTGCGCTACCTATTCACTTGCTCCTCAAGCCTCCCAAATTGCCATGAACCTCTAACCTTTTTCCACCCTTCCTAGCAAACCGTTGTTTGGCTATGTTACCGCTTTGCTCAGCCCCTCTTATAGCGTTGCTAGCTGCAGGTGAAGATGAAGATTGCTCCATGTTGGATTATGTTTATGTTGGGATATCACAATATCTCTTATATTATTAATGCATCTATATACTTGGTAAAGGGTGGAAGGCTCGGCCTTATGCCTGGTGTTTTGTTCCACTCTTGCCACCCTAGTTTCCGTCATACCGGTGTTATGTTCCTTGATTTTGCGTCCCTCACACGGTTGGGTGATTTATGGGACCCCCTTGACAGTTCGCCTTGAATAAAACTCTTCCAGCAAGGCCCAACCTTGGTTTTACCATTTGTCTAGCCTATTTCTTTTCCCTTGGGAGTCGCTCTCTCGAGGGTCATCTTCATTTTACCCCCCCCCCCCCCGGCCAGTGCTTCTCCAAGTGCTGGTCCAAACCGAGCGATGTCTGGCGCCCCCTGGGCAACCAGGGTCTATGCCAACCCGACGTCTGGCTCATCCGGTGTGCCCTGAGAACGAGATATGTGCAGCTCCTATCGGGATTTTCGGCACATCCGGGCGGCTTTGCTGGTTTTGTTTTACCATTGTCGAAATGTCTTGTAACCGAGATTCCGAGACTGATCGGGTCTTCCCGGGAGAAGGAATATCCTTCGTTGGCCGTGAGAGCTTATAATGGGCTAAGTTGGGACACCCCTGCAGGGTATTATCTTTCGAAAGCCGTGCCCGCGGTTATGTGGCAGATGGGAATTTGTTAATATCCAGTTGTAGAGAACTTGACACTTGACCTTAATTAAAACGCATCAACCGTGTGTGTAGCCGTGATGGTCTCTTCTCGGCGGAGTCCGGGAGGTGAACACGGTTTCTGGGTTATGTTTGACGTAAGTAGGAGTTCAGGATCACTTCTTGATCATTGCTAGTTTCACGACCGTTCCTTTGCTTCTCTTCTCGCTCTCATTGCGTAAGTTAGCCACCATACATGCTTAGTCGCTGTTGCAACCTCACCACCTTATCCATTCCTTTCCCTTTAAGCTTTGCTAGTCTTGATACCCATGGTAATGGGATTGCTGAGTCCTCGTGGCTCACAGATTACTACACCACCAGTTGCAGGTACAGGTGTGCGATGATCATGACGCGAGAGCGATGTTTCTTGAGTTGGAGTTCTTCTTCTGTTTCTTCTTCGATCAGGGGATAGGTTCCAGGTCGGCAGCCTGGGCTAGCAGGGTGGATGTCGTTGGAGTTTCTGTTTATGTTTCATCCGTAGTCGGATGTTGATCTTATGTATGATGTATTGATGTATTCTTGCGGCATTTGAATGCCTTGTATGTATCCCCAAATATTATGTAATGTTGATGTAATGATATCCACCTTGCAAAAGCGTTTCAATATGCGGGTCTATCCTTGGTGGGACCTTCGAGTTCCTTTAGGATAGGGTCGCATATTGGGCGTGACAGCTCTACAACAGCGCACCCGCCTCGCGGGCTGGTCCATTGCCTCGCGCAGTTGACTCTGGTGAGGGGCCTGGAATCAAGAGCGGACCAAGGGCCTCCGGAGGTCGCTTCCCAGGAGGTTTCGCAACCGCAGCTGAAGGGATCCTGAGGAGCCAAGGTCAGGGAAGGATGCAACACGCGGAGAACCACGAAGATAAGGCACTTACTCGTCTATGGCTATGTACCTTCTCTGTTTCACGGGCCAGTAGGCGTCGCCACTGCAGCTCCCAAGCCCTTTCCTCTTGCGGAGTGCTCCAAGGTTTAGATGCAGCGAGCCGAGGGTCGGAGCATGAACCTTGGCGGCTGGGCCGCGTGCTGCCACCTCAGGAGCACTTGCCGGGGCTTCGGGGGTAGCCTCCTCAGGAACGTCGGGCCGCACCTGCTCACCAGCGACCACCTCAGGAGCGTCGGGCCGCACCTGCTCACCAGCAGCCTCCTAAGGAGCGTCGGGCCGCACCTGCTCACCAGCGGCCGCCTCAGGAGCGCTCGTCGGAACTTCAGGAGCGGCTACCTCCGGAGCACCTGACGACATCTGCTCCCCAGCGGTCACCCCAGGGGTACTCAGTGGCGTTTGCCCCCCTGCATCCACATCTGAGGCGTGTGCCACAGGGTCAGCGAGCACAGGAGCCACCAAGACGGGATTCTCGCGAGGCCCTTAAAGGCCCTCCGGGCGCAACCCCCACTCGTCAAAGAGGGGCATCTGCTTCACGAAGTCCTCTTTGTTCGAGCATTGGTACAAGAGGTAGCCCTCCTCCGGAAGCGCTGCAGGTGCTAGGTTGCCCGCAGGAGCTCGAGCATCACGCGCAGCGTCTTGGAAGGGAGCGAAGGCACCTAGAGCCTCATGGGGTCCTTGGGGCCAGTGAAGGCCCACATTGGGCGAGAATGGCACTGGAGCGGGGCGATGCGCTGCCGGGCGAACTCCCTCACCACCATCAGCTCCATGACCCATGTCTTCAACTTGGCTAGCCTGGACCAGATGTGGGTGAGCCGATGGTCGACGAGCTTCATGTGCCCCCAGCCGGAGCTGGGTTTCACCGGCGCTAGCGGGAGCAGGAGCAGGGGCTGAGTGTGGCGGCGTCCACAGACACCCACTGCTTCCGGAATCCCTTGACATCTGGGCGGAGCGTTAAGTCGATGCCTGAGCCAGCTGTCGCCGCCACGGCCTGGAATGCCACGCATCCCGAGCACCGGTGGTCGTCGACCAGGTGGAGCGAGAAAAAATGGTGGAACAAGGCGACAGACGGGGCAATGCCCACCATAGCCTCGCACAGGAAGGCAAAGGCGGCGAGGAGGATGATGGACCAGGGGTCCAGATGCAGTGCTTGGATCTGATAATGCGAAATTATGGCATTGAAGAAATCAGGAAAGAGGGGGAGCCAAGGGTGAACACGACGGGCAATGATGGCAAAGCTACGCTTGCAACAGGCAGCCGTCAAGCCTGGCAGTTATCGATATTTCGTGGGGAAGTGGAGGCGCCCACGTCCCATCAAGCACCACGCGTCGACCGGGCCCGCGGGTAGTTGGGGCCCGCGGCACTCCGCCCTTGCCCTTTGGCTTAGACTCGAAGCCAAGTCCGAGCACGCCTTGGGCCCGGGGGCTACTATCAGCGTTCTGGGAACCAGGGCACCCAGACTTGCCTGCCTACAGCCCACAGCATGGCTCCATCGACGGCCTGGTACGGCCCATCTTTAGCACCAACAACGCAAGATCCTCGCGAGGGGGACGACTCCAAGACCTCCAAAAGGAGCGCCCTCCTCGGGCCGGCACGTGAGGAGCGGAGATCTCTATGCAAGCCCTCACCTCATGAGGCTCGAATGACGTGAGCCATGACGACCAAGGCCAAGTGAGCGCCAGCAGACGCGGGACAGCAGTTTCCTCTTTGGTGCTAAGGAGGCAACTGCATGCGCGGATTCCCGAGGAATCAGCCAAAGTTTTATATTTCCATGCAACGAGACCAAGACCACCAGGATGGCAGGACGGAGGTCAGCGCTGAGCCCACCATGGTGTCACGACCAGAGGCTTTGCAGGTGAAGACTACCTTTTGTCAGGATAAGATCTACTAGTTGTCTCCCTTCGAATTTGGCCATTGTAGGATCCCTTCCCGCCTTCATTTTGGGAAGTGAACCAAGGCCACTATAAATAGAGCCTAGCCACCACCGTAGGAGAGGATTCGGACCTAGTCCATCCTCACACTCACCAGCTCACACAAACACAAGAACACACCTCCTAAGGTTCTTCTTCGACTGTACTAGTTTATCCTCAGCCCACCTCGAGGCTAATCCACCACAAAGCAGGAGTAGGGTATTACGCAAGGTGGCCCGAACCTGGGTAAACGACTTTGTACCTTTTCCTTCCAGTTCATCGAGCTAGGCCGTGGAATGACGAGTTGGCATACCAGGGAGGTTGAGTTCTTCGCACGCACCCCAGAGTTCGAATCTATCTAGGGTCTGCAGAGCCCGGAATCCGACAGTATCAACTACGTTATATATATGTGATCAGATCACATGTTGAACTCCTATTTACCCATGTGCCTCACAAATCTATCTCCTTGTAGGTGAACTGTTCAAAGAACAAGGCCAACCATACGAAAGTGAAATTACAACAGACGACATGATCTCCTAGCTATATTGCACACTGCGAGGCTCTTGTAACTAGCTGCCGTTTCACTCTTTTCGCTATGCCATATTATCATATCTATATTGACTTATTGCAAATTCAATGGAAAGCCCGCAAGGACCAAAAAGTACATGAACCAAATGCTATGGAAATCTTCAAGGACTGGCACACCAGCAAGAGGAAGGGCATGACTACACCAGTCAAAGCTGCTGTTGTAAGTCCTTAATCCTCATGCCTTTTAACTACTACTTACTCTGACTTATGCATTGAACTGCGCGGTTTGCAGCCAATGTCTATTACTCTTTTCAATTTTATACAAAATTTTCTTAGTGTATCATTGCACCTTACAAGGTTTAAAAGAGAGGAGTGATGTTCCTTTGATCTTGATCTGTAATCTAGTTCCGTGCTGGACTTGCCCACACAACATTACCATTGCTTGTTTGTCTGTTCTTAGTTGTTTTGTGATATGAATGATGTCATGCTATGCTTATCGTAATATAAACTTTGTCTCTTTATCCTTAGCTGTCAATAGAATGTGAAGAAATAGATAATACATAAGCCATGGTACATGGTCATATGTTTGGAACCTTGTTTTACTATTCTGTTTGGTTTTGCTGCCTCCTTAATATCTTTTGTTCTTGTACTACTAATGTACAAACTCAACTTTTTAGCAAGCTATGGAACAAATGGTGGAACTGCCACCTTCTGAAGGTGATGAGGCAACGATAACTGCAATGTCACCTCTTGCTGCAGTGGGTCAGTACCTGTCCACAAAAGCACGTTCCTGCGTAATATTGGGTTGGTTGTTAAGGCAATCTCGTCCAAACTACCTCATGATCAAGATATGCAAGCTCAAATTATATCTGCGGTCTAGATACTAGTCCAATCCCTAACAGAGACCCTTTGTGAAACAAGGACAACCATTGTTCGATGTCGTCAAGATATGCATGATTTTGAAACCACACTATCAGACATTTGCTATGTTGTTCAGGAGCCTAGGAGAAATGAAGGCGAATGTTATGGTCCTATATCGGACAATACAACATGAAAACTTAGCAGTCGGGTCAAATGAACTGAGCTTCTGAACTTCTGGTGGTGCATTTATCTGCCGGACTATTAACTTTTATGCCAACCTTCCTTTTGTTTTATGGTTGTAATTTGTTTTGTTGCTATATAAATTTTGTTCTTAACTTGTGGCGACCGGCTAAAGAAAATAGCAAGCCATTTTTGTGTAGTGTAGGGTGTTCCCTATATTTGCACTGGTGGCGAACTTTGATGCCGAGTGGATGTAATCTGTGCAATTGCCTTAATAGCCTAGCATTAGTTCCTGGCTTATTTATTTCCCTAGTCTTCTTTTTCCCTAGTTTGCTAGTGGTCGCAACAACGGTGGGCCAGATATGGACCATGGTAACCTTGAGCCTGCTACGGGCTGTAGGATCAATCGGCCTCCTACGGGCCGTCGAATGAATGGGCCTTCAACGTGCAATAGAATCAATGGGCCTCCTATAGGCGGTCAGATAAATGGCCCGACATGGGCCGCAAACGGTCGTAATTGATATCAGGCCAGCACGGTAACGGGCCATTAACAGGCGAGAAGACAGCAAAGGCTTAATTCTATCACAGGCATAACGAATCGTTAATGGGCTAGAATACATGACGGGTTGGAAATGGTGCAACGGGTTAACAGGCCACAAACGGGCCGATTCAAACCATGGGCTGAATTTGGCCCATTAGGAGAATAGGCCAGTAACAGGCTGGAAGTAATCGAGGGCCGGAAAGGAGCCCAAGAATGTATGGGCCGTCAATAGGCCGAAAGCTAACACGGGCTGGAAACGGCCCATGTGAATCATGGGTCATTAATGAGTATAAAGGAATTTACTGTTTATTATGGGCCAGAGTCACTGTGAGCCACTAAAGGGCCCAAAGATACGGAAGGCCTCATATGGGGCGAAAGACGTCGTGGGCCATACATGGGCCGAAAGTGAAACGGGCTGGTATTATACTGGACGGCCCACATGATGCGGTTGGGCCAAATTCGGGAACGCCATAACGAGTTGTGAGTTACCGGGCCGTAAAATGGGCTATATGCGAACAAACCGTTAACAGGCTTTTCATGGGCTGGCCCGCTAGCTTTTGACCAAGTCAAACAGGTCGTCCTTTGTAAGCTAAATGGGCCACTGTTGGGCCGTGCCACGTGTCGACATATCATGGGCGCCTCTCTGTCCCAATGATGAGTTGGCACGTGGTTCCTCACGAGTGAGAATTTTACACGTGGAAAATCCCCGTTGGTCCGGGCTATTAACGGGTTATCGGGTCCAAACCGTACCCCGATAGCTTAACGGCGACCCGTTACGGTGGATGCCATGTGTCAGTTACCATTGAGGAAAACACTTCCATGACGCGGCATTTATCATCATGGAGTGGACACTTCCGTGATGATAATTTCAGTATTGTCATGAAACACTTCTACGACAGCACAGGTATGACTATCTTGATTCTGTCATAAAATCATCATGGATGTACATGCATGAAAGAAAACATGACCTACTGTGACGAACACGTATCATCACGAAAGTGGTTTTTTTAGTGTCTACATTGACGACATCATGGTAAAATCCAAATGAGGCTCAAGCCTCCTCACCAATCTCCAGTAAACCTTCGACAACCTCCGCAACTTCAATATGAAGCTAAACCCTGACAAATGCGTCTTCGGGGTCCCCGCAAAATAGCTGATGGGGTTCATTTTATCCCAATGAGGGATAGAAGCAAACCAGAAAAGATAAAAGCCATAGTGGACCTCGAGCCCCCTGAGACAGTACGCAATATACAAAAGCTCGCGGGCTGTGTGGCAGCCTTGAGCAGGTTCATCTCGAGGCTAGGAGAGAAGGTCCTGCCGCTATACCGCCTTCACAAAAAGGGCGACAAATTCTACTGGAGTGACGAATCCAAGCAAGCTTTCTCGACCTCAGAACGTTAGTACAATCAAACCCGCTTATGTTCTCCCCAGCCCAATCTGAACCCATGTTTCTATACATTGTCACAACAACCCAAGTAGTCAGCATGGTCAGCGTTGTCGAACGAGAGGATGCCAAAAAGATATACTACGTGCTAGACCTTTACTACGTCAGTGAGGTACTTACGCCTTGTAATACAAGGTACCCACACTATCAGAAGATCACATACAGAGTGTTCATGGCTGTAAGAAAGCTCGGCATTACTTCCAAGCCAACCCAATAACTGTGGTCGGCCATGCGCCGCTATCTGACATCATTAACAACAAAAACGCAATAGGCCACGTGGCGAAATAGGCAATGGAACTCTGCCCCCGTGTACGACAGTGAAATCTCGGGCCCTTGCGATCCTCATAGAATGGAAAGAGGCCCAGCAGGACCCAAAAACATCGACCTTGAGTATTGGACAATGTACTATGACGGGTCAATGATAGTGCAAGGACTGGGGGGCTGGAGTAGTCCGCGTCTCCCCTAGAGGCAAAAAATGAACTAAGTCCTTCAACTACATTTTTGGGACTCCAACAATGTAACAGAATATGAAGCCCTCCTGCACGGGCTCCGGATCGATGCCTCTTCTACCGCGGCGACTTCAACCTCGTGGTTCATCAGGTCATGAACACATTTGATACAAAGGACCCTAAGATGGTAGCACACCGTGGCGCCGTCCGAGCATTCGAAGGAAATTTGACGGACTCTAACTACATCACATCAAAAGAAGCATCAACATCACATCAGGTAACCTCGCATAAGTCGGATCTTCTAGAGAACCAGTGCCAGACGAGACCTTCCTAGAGATACTACACCAACCATATATCCATCAAGATAAAAGACATCGGCACGGCAATAACAGGCCCGGCAGAAAGCACAGCCCCGACAGTCACCCCACCACCCTTGGCCACATCAGAGGAGGTCGTGATGGTGATTCAAACCTAAGACTGGATACAACCACTGCATGCCTACATTACCAGAGGCTAGCTGCCCCAAGATAAAATAGAAGCATGATGCATTGTCTGCCACTCCAAGGCCTACACGATCATGAATGATGAGCCATACAAACGCAGCCAGGTGGGCGTTTTCCAGCAACTTGTCTCGAACGAAGAAGGAAAAACCTCCTTGAAGAAATAGACGCTGGGGCTTGTGGCCATCACAAAGTCCCCAGAAAAATTGTAGCAAAGGCCTTTCGACAAGGTTTCTTCTGGCCTCACACAATGCATGACGCTGAGGAGATCGTTCGCAGCTGCGAGGGCTGCCAACGATTTGCCAACAAAACACACATGCCGGCTTCAGCTCTAAGAACGATCCCACTAAAATGGACATTTGCGGTATGGGGGCTGGATATGGTTGGCAAGCTCACGCCCTCGCCAGGTGCCACAAATTATTATTTGTGGCCATCGACAAATTCACCAATTGGATTGAGGCTAAACCAGTGACGAACGCAAAGGTTGACATAGCGGTCAAGTTCGTTTTCGGTGTCATACACCACTTCGGCATCCCGCATAGTATCATCACTGATAACGGGTCCGACTTCACCACCTTGGTGTTCAAAGATTTCTGCCACCTATGGAGCATCCACATAGACTACACGTTCATGGCACACCCTATGTCCAACAGACAGGTCAAACGAGCTAACGGCCTAATCATGGAAGGCCTCGGGCCATGACTCATCACACCGCTCGTTTGGGCGAAGGGAAACTGGGTGGAGGAGCTCCCATCCATCCTCCGGAGTTTGCGCACAACCCTGAACAAGTCCATTGGCTACAGCCCCTTGTTTATGATCTACAAAACAGAGGCAATGCTCCCATCAAACAGCGAATATGACTCACCAGGAGTGCAGGCGTAGGACGAGGAGGTCGCCAAAGAAAATAGGAAGGGTGACATCACTTCTAAGGAACAAGCGCACCTCCTCGCCATCGAACGCACCAGCATATATCAACAGAAACTAAGACAGTATCAAGGCCGGCGCATCAGGGCATGTGAGTTCAATGCCGGCGACCTCGTCCCACGGCTCAACTAGAAGCCAAGGAAGAACAAGATGTCTTCCCCATGGGAAGGCCCATTCGTCGTCCACGAGGTCCTCAACAACGGAGCCTACTACCTCCGTAACAAGAAAACAGGTCGGATCACATCACGACCTTGGAATGCTGACCATCTCCACCTATTTTATGCATAGACCTCTATGTATGATGTACTTTTCTGCATAAACCTGTTTTGCGGTTTATGCAGAACTGATTTTTCATGCACCTTTAGCTCAAACAATATTAGGTGGGAAAATAAGGAGGTCGCAATGCCCCCCCCCCACACACACACTTTTTCATGTCCCTTCTAGATTGCTAAATGTAACATGACACACAGCTATTCAGCAACAAAACGCTTTAAAGAAACTCCTTGGGATAGACAAGTTGCGTAAGAACAAACGACTTTCTTTCTTGAGGGACTCGCCCCTCCCCCAACTCTACCCGGAGGCTGCATCATACATTCCTGCTCCTTGATCCGAACCCTTGTGGTTTTTTCTTCAGCCGACCTCCCACAACCTAGTGCTCCGGGGCTGTATCGAAGCAATTTTATTGGTAGTCCTTCCTCTAAGGAGAGCAACCATCAAGGATGTCGGACGCCTGAATGAGGCATTCTGGTCACGCTAAGCCCCACTAAATACGCCTACAACGTCAACATGCACCAAAGGGGATCTCTGCTCCTAACCCGGTTGGAGGCACTTCACCGCCTCTACGGCATACAAATAACACATACACCTCATTTTTAACACCAACGAAAAGCACATAAAAAGAGATCATATTAATAGGTATCTCAAAAAGAGTTGCGGTTTGCTTTATTTCCAGGCTACATATATTAGGCTTCTCGACGACTACAGTCAGCAGCAAACGCCGTTGCCGATTCTACATCCCCATAAGGCTAGTCATAGTGGGAGTAACTTAGGTAGTAACATAGCGCACTTCGAGAATTTTTTGCTTATGTGGCAAGTAGTTAATGAGAGATGGTAACATAATGTGTTACTGTAACATAGCGTTTCCCAAAACAAAATGAGTCTACAAGCTATTAAATGAAAACATCTATGACACTACTTCTATGTTACTTTGCACTATGAAGATAGTAAATTAGACTAGTGTCATATGCATGACACTAGTATAAGTTACTTCCCACTATGACCAGCCTAAAAGTTCTGCGCCGTCCTGGCCTCCAGCTAGGTGGTCCCCAAGTCATGGACAGACCACTCCATTTTGCACGCGCGTAGCCGCGTCAGCACGTACTGAGCACCCGATGTCGCGGCGACCTCACGGAGATCCGTGAGACGCTGGGCCGCTTCTGGCACGCGCGCAATGCACTGAGCAAGGTGAGCGGCCTCTACTATCCACAAGACTCCGGCGGCTTGCGCCAAAGCCTTGGACATCCTCTCTTAGGTCAACGCCATAGTTCCAAGGCGAGACGAGCCCGATGGGCAAATCATGTCCGGCAGCACAGCTGCACGCAAAACAGATATTGCACAACATGATCAAAGAAGGTGGAGAGGGCGGAGTCAAAGTGGAAAGACAAAAATGGCTTTACCGCCAGCACCGACCTCCAAATGTTTTTGGCGTGAACGCTGCTCCTGGAGGTCCTCTGCAGCACGTGTTACGGCCTCAGCTGACGAGTCCTCACGCCCTCTGCACTGCAACCCTCAACACGGGACTGGGCGTCTGCAACACGTGTTGTTGCCGCCCTCTCTCGCCTCTGCACTCGCCTTGCACTCGAGGAAGAAGAGGACTGGAGGAGGAAGAAAGACACACAGACACAAGGACTTTCCCGGCGCATGAACGCCCCTCGAGCACGTACTCGATTTTCCTTGAGCACAAACTCAACACCCGGCTACATGGCTTACAACACAACTCCCCGGTCTCAACCATCACGCGGTCTATGGGATTTATACCCGGGCTGGCGCATGCACACGACTCAGCCCACCCCGCCCCACGCGCACGACCTGCATGCCAGGCCGCAAGCGCCCACGACGCGCTCACCGCGGCCGCTTCCAACGAATTGCTAACCACCTAGCTAGATCACATGGCTATACCACTATGCCACACACACACACACACGCTCGGGCACCCACACACACGCACTAACTACCACTACGACTCACACGGCGCCAGGACTCAGCTGGTCCACTCGACACAGCCGCATGCACGCCATGCACTAACAACCCACAAGCATCGGATCAGCTTAGCCACGTCCTGCAAGTCAAGATTAAGGCTAACATTGTCCCCCCTAATCTTGACTTGTTCATCGTCGTAGTCGTTGTAGCTCTCGTCGTTGTGGTCGTCGTCATCACGACCGTCGCGCCGCGCCGCTGCGGCCTCCGCCGCGCAGCACACCACGTCCCGTGCTCCCAGGCTCGTGTAGACGACGCGCACGCACGCAGTCGCCACGGCCCGAGTCCAGCGCCCCGACGCGGTTACTACTTCGCTGCATTCGCCACGGCACGCACTCCCCGACCGGCGCACCCGTCGCGCTCCCGCGGTCCCGACGCGCCCGACGCATCCAGTGTGCACCCATAACACACACCAGTCGCGCCCGGCTCGCCGCCGCGGCTTATTGCCCTGCACCGCTGCGCCATCAACCACAGTGCAGCGCCTCCACGGTCGTCGCGCCGAGCAGTCGTGGCCTCTGCGACACCACATAGGTCCTCCATGACCTCCTCGTCTCCGCGACCGCCGCTGCTCGTCGCGCGCACGGCATCACGCCACACCGCCGTGGACTCGCCACGCGTTGCCGATGCCACGCGCTCGCCGCGCGCCCGGCATCACGCCACACCGCCGTGGACTCACCGCGTGTTGCCGATGCCACACGCTCGCCGCGCGCCCGGCATCACGCCACACCGCCGTGGACTCGCCACGCGCTCGTCGCGCGCTGTTGCCAAGACCTTCATGTCCTCCGCGCACCGCACGCGCCGCGGACGCCGCCGCACGCCATGGCGGCCCCTCGAACCCGGTCTCTCTGATGCCAATTGATGTTGCCGCCCTCTCTCTCGCCTCTGCACTCGCCTTGCACTCGAGGAAGAAGAGGACTGGAGGAGGAAGAAAGACACACAGACACAAGGACTTTCTCGGCGCACGAACGCCCCTCGAGCACATACTCGATTTTCCTTGAGCACAAACTCAACACCCGGCTACATGACTTATGACACAACTCCCCGGTCTCAACCATCACGCGGTCTACGGTATTTATACCCGGGCTGGCGCAGGCACACGACTCAGCACACCCCGCCCCACGCGCACGACCTGCATGCCCGGCCACATGCGCCCACGACGCTCTAACTGCGGCCGCTTCCAACGCATTGCTAACCACCTAGCTAGATCACATGGCTGTACCACTACACCACACACACACACACACACGCTCGGGCACGCACACACACGCACTAACTACCACTACGACTCACATGGCGCCAGGACTCAGCTGGTCCACTCACCACGGCCGCATGCACGCCATGCACTAACAACCCACAAGCATCGGATCAGCTTAAGCCATGTCCTGCAAGTCAAGATTAAGGCTAACATTGTCCCCCCTAATCGTGACTTGTTCATCGTCGTAGTCATTGTAGCTCTCGTCGTTGTGGTCGTCGTCGTCACGACCGTCGCGCGGCGCCGCTGCGGCCTCCGCCATGTAGCACCCCACGTCACGCGCTCCCAGGCTCGTGTACACGACGCGCATGCACGCAGTCGCCACGGCCCGAGTCCAGCGCCCCGACGCGGTCACTACTCCGCTGCATTCGCCACGCCACACACTCCCCGGCCGGCGCACCCGTCGCGCTCCCGCGGTCCCGACGTGCCCGACGCATCCAGTGCGCACCCATAACACACACCGGTCGCGCCCGGCTCGCCGCCGCGGCTTATTGCCCTGCACCGCTGCGCCGTCAACCGCAGGGCAGCGCCTCCACGGTCGTCGCGCCGAGCAGCCACGGCCTCTGCGACACCACATAGGTCCTCCGCGACCTCCTCGTATCCGTGACCGCCGCTGCTCGTCGCGCGCACGGCATCACGCCACACCGCCGTGGACTCGCCGCATGTTGCCGATGCCGCGCGCTCGCCGCGCACCCGGCATCACGCCACACCGCCGTGGACTCGCCGCGCGTTGCCAACGCCACGCGCTCGTCGCGCGCCGTTGCCAAGACCTTCATGTCCGCCGCGCACCGCGCGCGCCGTGAACGCCGCCGCACGCCACGACGGCCCCTCGAACCCAGTCGCTCTGATGCCAATTGATGTTGCCGCCCTCTCTCTCGCCTCTGCACTCGCCTTGCACTCGAGGAAGAAGAGGACTGGAGGAGGAAGAAAGACACAAAGACACAAGGACTTTCCCGGCGCACGAACGCCCCTCGAGCACGTACTCGATTTTCCTTGAGCACAAACTCAACACCAGGCTACATTGCTTACAACACAACTCCCCGGTCTCAACCATCACGCGGTCTACGGGATTTATACCCGGGCTGGCGCATGCACACGACTCAGCCCACCCCGCCCCACGCGCACGACCTGCATGCCCGGCCGCATGCTCCCACGACGCGCTCACTGCGGCCGCTTCCAACGCATTGCTAACCACCTAGCTAGATCACATGGTTGTACCACTACGCCACACACACACACTCGAGCACGCACACACACGCACTAACTACCACTACGACTCACACGGCGCCAGGACTCAGCTGGTCCACTCGCCACGGCCGCATGCACGCCATGCACTAACAGCCCACAAGCATCGGATCATCTTAGCCACGTCCTGCAAGTCAAGATTAAGGCTAACAACACGACCATTGGCAGCCTCCAACCATCATCGCAGGTCGGCTTCCGCCTCCTGCCTCTCCCTTAATTGCGAATGAAGGCCCCTAGTGATACCCTGGTTGGAGCATCTCCACTAGGCCCCTAAGAACACCCCCAGGACCACTTTTTTAGCCCTGGCGGTAAAAAAATGTTCCACTCACGTCTCAAAGGCTTGTTTTTCGCCGGATTTGACTAAATTTAGCCCCAGCGATCCCACCCCAAATCCAGCCCCCGGGGGGCAGCTCGGGACGCTGGCGCCACCTTTTTGCCTCGTGTGGCCCACCTGCAGCCACATCTCCCCCCACATTCTCTTCCCCCATCGCTTTTTCCTCGTAGAGCTCCCATCTTCTCTCTCCCCAACCGCATCTCTCTCCCTGTGCCAGCTCCGCGCGCGTCCCGGCCGCCCGACCCCGCCCCGGTGCCTCCGCGCAGCATCGCCCGGCCTCCCGCGCTGCCCCGCCAGCCCTCTGCGGCCGCGCACCCGCGTCGGGCCGTCGCGCCTGGCCTCCCTCGCCCAACAAATGGAGAGCTCGCGGGCTTAGCAAGGCTGCGCTCGAGCGGCGGCTGCTGCTACTTCGCGCTCAAGACGTGGAACGCGCAGAAGGCGGGTGTGGCGGCTGTGCTGGTGGCGGACAATGCTGACCATGGACACCCCGAAGGAGGAGACCCATTGCCGTGGCCACCCCTTGCCGCGGCGATGGCCAGCCACCAGCTACGCCTCTTCCAGCTGCTGCTACTACTGCTCTCGTCGGCTTCCCACGCCCGGGACACCATCTCGCCGGGCCAGCCACTCTAGGGCAACGACACGCTGGTCTCGGCCGATGCCAGCAGCTACGTGCTCGGCTTCTTCACGCCGCCAGGCTCCAACAACACCTACGTCGGGCTATGGTACGCCAAGGCCTCCATCCGCACTCTCGCCTGGGTCGCCAACCGCGCCGACCCCGTCCCGGGCCCCGTGGAGCGCAACGCCCGTGCCACCCTGTCTGTCTCCGGCGATGGCACACTCTTCGTTGCCGACGCCAACTCCACCGTCGTTTGGTCGGCCCCTCCGGCGCGGGCGACGGGAAGTGCACGACATGGTTGCTGGACAGCGGGAACCTCGTCGTCTTCGACGCGACCAGCGTCGTGGCGTGGCAGGGGTTCGACCACCCCACCGACACTCTGATTCCGTGGAAGAGGGTGGGGATGGACTTCGGCACCGGCGCGAACGTGACGTTGACAGTGTGGACGAGCCCCTCCAACCCGTCCCCGGGGCCGGTGATTGCCGTCATGGACACCACCGGTGACCCGGAGGTGTTCATCTGGAACGAGGCGGAGAAGGCGTGGCGGTCGGGGCCCTCGACGCGTAGCAACGACGAGTATGGGCCGCGGTGCGACAAGCGGGCGGCGTTCCGCGGCATGCGCAGCTGCTGGAGAAGGCCGGCGGGCGCGGCCTCAGACGGGGGCGGCGTGGCGCGGCACGAGCGTGGAACCCGGGCGCGAGCGGTCAGGCGCTGGCGCGGCCTCGGACGGGGCAGCGCAGTTGCGCGGCGAGTACGACGGCCTCGCTTGGGGTGGATACGACTGGAGATTTGTTCATTCCCATGCCAAAATTCTCGCCAGCAGCCCCCCAAGCGGCGAAAAAAACGCCTCCTGAGGGGCTCAACGGCTGGAGATGCTCTTATCATCCAGCAGGTCGCCGTCTGACTTGAGCAGCTCTCGGTAGGAGCGGGCTTCGGCACCCTTGACGCTGGCCACACCCCGCACCCGCGTCGCAGCCCTGTGATCAGAATCAACTTGGGCGTGCAGCCGCTGAAGCTGCTCAAAGGTTGCACACCCGGCATACAACGGAGCGGTCAAATACAAAATCATTGTGAAAACAACTAGCTACAGGTTGGACAACTAACACCAGATGTTTGCCAGCTGCCTCTATAAGCGGGCGACCTACACTTCCTCTGCACCGACCTGCCATTCCAATTCATGGACCCGCAGGTCCAGCTAAGTCGCATGACTCGTTGGTACCTATAGTAAACCTCAAGCACATTGAGAATCCAATCCGTTGAGCCCCGGGGGTTACTGGGAGGAGCTAAGTAATTTCACCTTTGTCTCGACCTCAAACTCAAGTAGGAGGTCGGAAATCAAGGCCTGCAAGGCCAGATTTGAGGACTGACCAGGCCAAAGGGCATCTTCCAGACGACGCAGCACTAGAGGATCGCCCGGCGCAACCCTAAGGGGTGCGGTCGACAGATCAGGGGCACTGATCGCACATTTTCCAAAAAACAAGCTTCACCATGCGACTCCGAAGCATCGTACGGCCACTCCCCCAAAGGAAGCAAGATTGCGGGCGATTGAGGCGCTCGACGGTTTGCAACTTTCACAGGTCCCGTGAGGACCAATGGGATTTCACCGGAAGGTTCAGAAAGGTTAGACGTAGGCATTGGAGCATTGCCCCCCCCCCCCCGGGGGCCTCGTTGAACGTGGCAGAATTAGGGCACAGGACAAACGTGCGGCCTTCGCCACCGGGAGGTCATCTAACGATCCACCTAACCTTTTCTGTTTTATCCTCTCCTCCAACGCCATGACCTCTACAAACACGGCTCTCTGAGGGACACCAAGGCCCATGCCGCTCGGAGCCCCGAACGCGGCAGGCCTGTAGCTGGCTTCTGACATATGCATGTGCCGCACAGCAAACAGCATCGCTGTGGGACCTCACAGTTGAGGATTGTTAGACACGAGGCCATTGAAAACTTGCAAAATAAACACAGTCAGAAAATATCCATAAAGTGCTCAGGCTAGAAAGGACACGACACAAGCCAGCCAGTACGGCACCTTACATGTGTTCGGGGGTTCAGCAGACTAAAGGGCTCAAAGGTGACCCCATTTGTATCTGTCACATCCCTAGCTCTGGTATGACCTAGACTAGCTAGTCATGTGTGCATCATGTTTAAATTCCATTTAAATTTGAAGTGGGGATCTGTGAAACCCTCAGAATCATTTCTGGAAATGACCCAGATAAAAATTGCTCCAAAAGGGTCCAAGAAAATGTTCATGTTGCTCTCTGAAAATATTGGACAGAGATAAAAATCAAACCAATATTTTTAGGAGCTCATAAATATTTATTTTGGGCATTTGGAATTAATGCAGTAATTATTTGCTTTGGATATATATTGTTATATATATAAAATATTGTCCAAAAATTATTCCATTTGTTGAGGAGTTCTGGAATAATACCACTAGCCCCTACAAAAATTGGCATAAGAAAATAAAATGGTTTAGTATTTCTACTAAATCAAACAAATGATCAGAAAAATTCAATCTATCCATCGGTGCCATTTTCATGCATGACAAACCAACCTATACATGCTGTATATATGAAAACACACTTATGGCATTTAAAGGGACTTATATTAGAGTTGCATTTGAACCAAATGGATCTCTTCCAAGTTGAATGCTAAATGCATTGGCTCAAAACACATCACATATTCATGCCATACTCATGCATCATATTGTTGCATATGATTGTGTTTTGATTGTCGACATCGTTCCTTCTCGATAGGTCCTGCTCCGGAGAGTGTTCCAGAGTACCTGCCTGAGGAGCAGTGCCACCCTGTTGATCTACCAGGCAAGCAAACCCCCTTGTCCATTCCGATACAATCCTACTCTCTCGCTCCTGCTCTCTTTTATGCATTAGGACAACAATGATTCAACTGCTACTTTATGCTGCGGTAGTTGAACCCTTTCCTCTGCATGACCTGTCATTGCCACAGTAAATAGTTGAAACCCAATAGCATGTGTAGGAGTTGATTGAGCCATGTTGTGTTCCTACAGTGCCATGCCTGCTATTGCTTAGAGTTGCGTCAGGTTTGGTTCATTGGGAATGAATTGGAGTGTTACGATATGTTCTGGTGCCGAGAGTTAAGCGTGTGAACACGATTTGGTAAAGGTAGCGGTGAGAGGCCATGTAGGAGTACATGGCGGGTTGTCTCACTGGAACCGTCCTTAAGCACTGAGTTCTGTGTATGTTGTCCAATGACTAGCTACTACCACACATTGGGTTCCGGTAACTCAACCCCTCTCGACTTATTAACCAACGTGATCTCTGTCCAGGAGTTGCAATTAGTTTCTGGTGTTTGTAGGTAGTGTTAGTAGTCTACCAAGTGGCACCCGGCCAGGTGGGCTTGGGACAGACTAGGCACAAGTGGCACGGTGTACCAAGCGTAGATCCATCCGGCGAGGTGGGCTTGGGAACCCTGCGCACATCGTTTGGGGCCGTGAGCGACACCCCGGCCGGATCTCCTTGCGGATGGAACCCGAATAGGCGATAAACCTGGACTAGAGTCTTGTGAGGTTAGTCAGGTCGTGGCCGACACCCTCGCCAGGCTTCCTCTTGAAGGTTGCCGAGGTACCTGACGTGTACATGGCGGTAAGTGGCGAGAGCGTGTGTGAAGCAGTACACCCCTGCAGGGTTATCATGATCTATTCGAATAGCCGTGTCCTCGGTTATGGACTTCTTGGATGCTTACGTGGTACATAGACAACTTGAAGTGGATACTCTAAAATGCTCAAGATAAGTGTGAGTGCTATGGATGGCTTCTCGTAGTGAGACGGGAATGAATCCATAGTGGTGTATTGAGGTGGTGATTAGTGGACTCGTGTGCGCCTTCTTACCTCAAAGAAGTTTCTCGTAGTCGTAGAACAGGATAGCCACTGAGTCAAAGCTGGCTTGCTGCAACTAAACCCCACACTACCTTCTTGATACAAATGCATGTATGATAGGATCTGATGTAAGTCTTGCTGAGTACCTTTGTACTCATGTTGCTTTATTTATGTTTTTGCAGCGGGGACTTCAGTCTTACTAGTAGTTCCGTTTGGACTTCGATGAGTAGCTTGTACCTCAGCTACGATCTTGTACCCTTGGGAGGGGCTTGTAGATAGTCAGGCTTCTCAGCCTTTTCTTTTGTAGTTGTCTGTACTCAGACATGTAATGCTTCCGTTCCTTGTATGCTCTGAATGGTGGGTCATGTGACCCCTGCTTGTACTTAATGCTATGTGGCTCTTCTGGGCCTTTTATCTATATGAGTTTGCGTTATGTTGTGATGCCATGTTGTACAGCACATACTTGCATGTTATGCGTACGTGTAACGTGTATTGCTATGTGTGGGATCCGACAACCTAGTTGTCTATCCTTGGTAGCCTCTCTTATGGGGAAATGTAGTCTAGTGCTTCCACCGAGCCATGGTAGTCCGCTACAGCCCGGTTTACCGGAGTCCTGCTAGCCCAGCACTACTGCTCCGGAACACTTAGACTAGCCGGCATGTGATTCACTTCGTTCCTGTGTCTGTGCCTTCGAGGAAATGTCACGCGGTGACATCCGGAGTCCTGCCTAGCCTGCTACAGCCCGGGTTCCCGGAGTCCTGTTAGCCCAGTTGCTACAGCCCGGATTCACACGCTGCTGACCGACATGCTTGATGTTGTTTCATGTATGCCTGTCCCCGTAAGTTAGTGCCACTTTGGGTTCACGACTAGTCATGTCGGCCCGGGTTCTTTGTCATATGGATGCTAGCGACACTATCATATACGTGAGCCAAAAGGCGCAAACGGTCCCGGCCATGGTAAGGCGACACCCATGGGAATACCGTGCGTGAGGCCGCAAAGTGATATGAGGTGTTACATGCTAGATCGGTGTGACTTTGAATCGGGGTCCCGACAGCTTTGGTATCAGAGCCTGACTGCCTGTAGGATTTCCAAGCCAACCTGGTCGAAGTTGAGTCTAGAAATTCTTTAGTTATGTAAGGGAATTGATTGTGGAAGGGAACGTAAGGCTCTTTTTACTCCTTTTACCTCATGCCTTCTGATCTAGGTCATCCTATCTTTCCTACGGGGTTAAGGAACTATGCTTCCTCTTCTGTCTATCAGGATCACGTGTTACTACTCCGTAGTCTCTTAGGATTGGTTGATCAGAGTCATATCCCAGTTCGAGTACCTCCAGTGTAGCCTGTTTAGTAATATCTCAGAACCTTGAGTGACGATGTTGAGTATGGTGCTACCCCGCCTTTTGCAGGATGTCTCATTTTGAGCATTTTACTGCCGTTATGCTGCCGGATTTGTCCTAGGAGTTTGAGAGATACTAAATTTCCTTATGCTACATGTTGCATCCTATAGTTGTTGTTGACCTCGTCCTTGGTTCCGCTTCTCAGGATGTCATCAGTTAACCGAAGTTCTGTTGCTCGTTGCCTGAACCACGGAGGTGGTAGGGATGAGGAGGATCCTCCCGACCAGCCTTCGTTGGCAGAGTTTATGTTAGAGATGGAGAGGAACAAGCATGAGTCTAACCGCTTGTTAGCACGTATCGAGGAGAACACCGCACCTCAGTGCAAAGAGTCAGCGACCATCTATGATTTCATTGGTTTGAAACCACCTACCTTCCATCATTCCATTGAACCACTCGATGCAGATGACTGGCTCCGTAGTATCACACACAAGCTGCGTTCTGCGAACGTAGCTGAAGGTGACAAGGTCACTTATGCTGCATATCACCTGGAAGGTCCTGCTAGTCTTTGGTGGCAGAACTATGAGGCTATGCTTCCAGCTGGCCAGATACCGACCTGGAGGGATTTCACTGAGGCTTTTCGCGAGCATCACATTCCTCAGGCTGTCATTGACCGCAAGAGAGAAGAGTTCTGTAGTTTTACCCAGGGTAAGATGGCTGTTGATGCTTACAGTAGAGAGTTTGAGAACCTCGCCCGCTATGCTACAGAAGAAGTGTCCACGGACGCTAAGAAGCAGGCTAGGTTCCGAAAGGGTCTCAACCCCAAGTTGCGTCGAGATCTCCACCTGCACCATTGCAATACATTCCAGGCTCTTGTGAACAAGGCCATTAATGCGGAGACAGCTCAGCTCACCTACGAGGAGTCTCGTAAGCACACCCGTGATTTGGGTTCTTCCTCCGGTTCTAGTTCTCAGAAGCGCCGGATTTGGATTCCGAACTCTGCTCTTCCACCCGGTTATACCCCGAGACCATCTTATGTGGCGCCTCACCCAGTTCAGCCGTATGCTCCACCCAGGCCTATTGGTGGACCGCCTGCCAACGCGGGTCCACGTCCTACCTCCAAGATTTGTTACAAGTGCGGAGAGCCAGGACACACCGCCCGTATTTGCACTCAGACCCGTGTTGCTCCACCCCAGCCCGAGAAGTCTGTTGGCCGTGGTAAGCCATCACGCAAGATGATCAGTACCAAGTCAGCTCCCACTGAATGTGGACGTGTGCATCACGTCTCAGCTAAAGACGCTCAGGATGATCCAGATGTCGTTCTTGGTACACTCCTTGTAAACTGTCATCCAGCTTCGGTTCTACTTGATACTGGGGCGTCTCATTCCTTCATTTCCGAAAGTTATGCCTGCTTGCACGACATATCATTTTGTGATATGCCTTCCCCACTACTCATTCAAACTCCTGGATCCAAATGGCAAACTTCTAGTGTAAGCCATGGTAACGAAATCCTTGTTGACAGACTTGTATTCCTTGCATCACTCATAGCCCTCAAGTCTTCAGATATTAACATCATCTTGGGTATGGACTGGATGACAGCTCATCATGCCAAGATTGATTGTTACACCAGGTCTGTTCAACTCACACACCCATCTGGCAAGATAGTCACTGTCTCCACCAGAATTGCAAAGCGTCAGCTTTATTCTCTTAATGCCAGCCCTCTTCCAGACCTTGAGGATATCCCGGTAGTCTGTGACTTTCCGGATGTCTTTCCAGAGGAACTGCCAGGTATTCCACCTGACAGAGATGTAGAGTTTGTCATAGATCTTATCCCAGGAACCGCCCCAATCTCTAGGAGACCTTACAAGATGGCACCCCTAGAGCTAGCCGAGCTTAAGAAACAACTCGATGAATCCTTGCAAAAGGGTTTCATCCGTCCTAGTTCTTCTCCTTGGGCTTGCCCCGTCCTCTTCGTCAAGAAGAAGGATGGTACGGACCGGATGGTTGTAGATTATCGTCCCGTTAATTTGGTCACGATAAAGAACAAGTATCCGCTCCCCAGGATCAACGACCTGTATGATCAACTCGCTGGATCCTCAGTCTTTTCCAAGATGGATTTGAGGTTAGGCTACCACCAAATCAAGATTAGAAACGGGGACATTCCTAAGACGGCTTTTGTCACTCGTTATGGCCAGTACGAGTACACCGTCATGTCCTTTGGTCTAACCAATGCTCCAGCTACCTTCTCCCGCTTGATGAACTCGATCTTCATGGAGTACTTAGACAAGTTCGTCGTGGTTTACCTCGATGATATCCTTATCTACTCGAAGAACGAGGAAGAGCATGCCGAACATCTTAGACTTGTGTTAGAAAAACTCAGAGAGCACCGCCTTTATGCCAAGTTCTCCAAGTGCGAATTTTGGTTGCCAGAAGTGACCTACCTAGGCCACGTGACCTCTGGTAAGGGCATTGCTGTCAATCCTGAGAGAGTTCAGGCCGTTCTTGATTGGACTCCACCTGAAACAGTTAAACAAGTTAGGAGTTTCCTTGGTCTAGCCAGTTATTGTCGCCGCTTCGTTGAAAACTTCTCCAAAGTAGCCAAACCCCTCACAGAACTTCTCAAGAAGGATAAAAAGTTTGAGTGGTCCCCACAGTGTGTGTACAGCTTTCAGGAACTGAAAAGACGCCTGACTTCTGCTCCCATACTGGTGCCACCGGATTTCACTAAAGACTTTGTTATCTACTGCGACGCCTCACGACAGGGACTAGGCTGCATTCTTATGCAGGATCGTCATGTGATTGCCTATGCATCTCGACAGTTGCATCCACATGAGGAGAATTATCCTACACATGATCTAGAGCTCGCAGCCGTAGTCTATGCTCTTAAGACATGGCGACATTACCTTCTCGGTAAACGTTGCGAGATTTACACCGATCACCAGAGTCTCAAGTATATTTTCACCCAACCAGATTTGAACCTTAGGCAAAGACGTTGGTTGGAGTTGATCTCAGATTACGACTTAGGGATTACCTACACCCCAGGCAAGGGCAATGTCATGGCTGATGCGCTAAGTCGTAAGTCCTATTGCAACAATCTTATGTTGCAGCAGGGCAAACCACTTCTCCATGAGGAATTCTGTAAGCTTAACCTTCACATTGCTCCTCAAGGATTCCTTTCTACCTTGGTGGCGAAGCCTACTCTTGTGGATCATATCATAGAAGCCCAGAAGCATGATACGGGGATTACCCGGATCAAGAGAAACATTGCCAAGGGTATTGCTGGTAGTTTCTCTATAGATGATCGAGGTGTTGTTCTCTTCGAGAACCGTCTGGTGGTTCCCAAGAAGCAACATCTTCGGCAATTGATCCTTAAGGAGGCGCATGAATCCCCTCTCACGATTCATCCCGGTAGTACTAAGATGTATCAGGACCTACGCCAGAGGTTCTGGTGGACTAGGATGAAGAGAGAAATCGCTCAGTTCATTGCTAACTGTGACGTTTGTCGTCGCGTTAAGGCAGAACATCAAAGACATGCTGGCACCCTTCAACCTTTAGCCATTCCTGAGTGGAAATGGGATAAAGTTGGTATGGACTTCATCACCGGCTTTCCCAGGACCAAGAAAGGAATAACGCTATCTTCGTAGTCATTGATCGTCTTTCCAAAGTGGCTCACTTCCTACCTGTTCGAGAGAGTATCACTGCTAGTCAGCTCGCTGACTTATATATTTCTCGAATAGTGTCACTTCATGGTGTTCCACTAGAGATCAATTCAGACCGTGGTAGTCTCTTCACTTCTCATTTCTGGGAGAGTTTCCAAATTGCCATGGGCACCCATCTTTCCTTCAGTACCGCTTTCCACCCTCAATCAAGTGGTCAGGTGGAAAGGGTCAACCAAATTCTCGAAGACATGCTTAGAGCTTGCGTTATCTCATTCGGTATGGATTGGGAGAAATGCCTACCTTTCGCCGAGTTCGCTTATAACAATAGCTATCAATCCCGTCTTAAGAAAGCTCCTTTCGAGATTCTGTATGGACGAAGATGTCGAACACCTTTGAACTGGTCAGAAACCGGTGAAAGACAATTCTTTGGACCGGACATGATCCAGGAAGCAGAAGAGCAAGTTCGCATCATTCGTGAGAATTTGAAAACAGCCCAGTCTCGTCAAAAGAGCTAGTATGACCGTCGTCATAAGGAAGTGGCTTATGAAGTTGGCGACAAGGCTTACCTTCGGGTTACTCCTCTAAAGGGTACCCATCGTTTCGGTATCAAGGGCAAGTTGGCTCCTCGTTACATTGGTCCTTTTCGCATTCTCGCTAAACGAGGAGAGGTTGCCTACCAGTTGGAACTACCCCCACATCTTTCTCGAGTCCATGATGTCTTCCACGTCTCTCAACTCAGGCGTTGCTTCTCGGATTCCATCCGCGGAGTGGACCACGAAACGCTTGATCTCCAAGATAACCTCACATATCGAGAGTACCCTATTCGCATTCTTGATCAAGCAGAGCGTGTCACCCGACGTCAGAACATCAAGTTTCTCAAGGTTCAGTGGTCTCATCATTCCGAGAGAGAAGCTACTTGGGAGCGAGAAGATCGTCTTCGACTGGAGTACCCCACCTTCTTTCCATCGACCCCTGAATCTCGGGACGAGATTCTTTCAAGTGGGGGCGAGTTGTCACATCCCTAGCTCTGGTATGACCTAGACTAGCTAGTCATGTGTGCATCATGTTTAAATTCCATTTAAATTTGAAGTGGGGATATGTGAAACCCTCAGAATCATTTCTGGAAATGACCCAGATAAAAATTGCTCCAAAAGGGTCCAAGAAAATGTTCATGTTGCTCTCTGAAAATATTGGACAGAGATAAAAATCAAACCAATATTTTTAGGAGCTCATAAATATTTATTTTGGGCATTTGGAATTAATGCAGTAATTATTTGCTTTGGATATATATTGCTATATATATAAAATATTGTCCAAAAATTATGCCATTTGTTGAGGAGTTCTGGAATAATACCACTAGCCCCTACAAAAATTGGCATAAGAAAATAAAATGGTTTAGTATTTCTACTAAATCAAACAAATGATCCGAAAAATTCAATCTATCCATCGGTGCCATTTTCATGCATGACAAACCAACCTATACATGTTGTATATATGAAAACACACTTATGGCATTTAAAGGGACTTATATTAGAGTTGCATTTGAACCAAATGGATCTCCTCCAAGTTGAATGCTAAATGCATTGGCTCAAAACACATCACATATTCATGCCATACTCATGCATCATATTGTTGCATATGATTGTGTTTTGATTGTCGACATCGTTCCTTCTCGATAGGTCCTGCTCCGGAGAGTGTTCCAGAGTACCTGTCTGAGGAGCGGTAGAATTTCTGAATTTGGTGCCGCGACAGCGTTTTCTGAAATGGTCGCCACAGCTACGTTTTCTGAAACTGCTGCCATGGCACCGTTTTTGGAATGATTGCCACGGCAGCGAAATATTGGCTGTCACGACGCTTCAACAGAATATTGAAGATGATCACGGAGAATTCCAAGCGCCCAGGGCTATACCATATCATGCATTTATGAATTGCCTGATGTGCTTATCCTTTGTTGTTTGCACCCTTTGATTGCACAGTAGTCAATTATTAGGGTGATCTCTCATCGTAAATATCAAGTTATCATGTGCTCTCCCAGTGTTGCAATGGTCTATAACGTGTGGCTTTCAGAGTATTACCTGCTACCATGAGTACAAATTAGAAGTGAAGTGTAAGACGGGTGAGGTAGGACTTGAAGTTCTAGCAGAAAAGTTCTAAGCTCGTAGCATGAAACATCGAAAGATTAACAAGAGTCATATGGAGATATAATTGGCAAAAGATTGCCTATTAGTTGAAATTCAAATGACATGAGATGCTACCATCCATGGGTGTGAATGAGATGGGGATCTTGAATCACTCACTTTCAATTATGAGAGATATTGATTTGAGTGGGAGTGCATGCACTTTATATTAAAATATTAAACACTAGTGCAACATTAATTATGAATAAGTGTCTAAATGAATCTTGTGTTTGTTGTTGTAGATTAATAGCTTCTAATTTTAAATTTATCACCCTTGTTTGAGAAACAAAAGTTGGCTACAAATGGTGGAAACTATGAGGAATGGATCCACACCTTGAGATATGTTCTCAAAGGTGCTAAGAAAGAATACATGCTTGATCAACCACTTGGTGACTACCTGGCACCAGGAGCATCTCAAGATGTCATCAATGTGTTCATATCTCGCAAGAATTATTTCAGTGTGTCAAAATTATTTTGCTATCTTGCATGGATCAAGTGGTACAGAAACGTTTTGAACATCTAAGTGATGTTGAAATTGTCTAAGCACTAGAATTTTTGTATCATGAAGATCCAGCTAAAGTTCATGATATGACTAAAGCATTGGATGAATGCAAAATAGCTCAAGTTGGTGAGAAAAGTGTCAGGCTTACAGACTATTATGACAGTATCAACGCAATGGAAATAGATTTTCCCAAGACACCGGAAAGTGATTTGATCCTTTCATCACTTCATGAAGCGATGCTCAAAACCAACAGACCGGGTTGCAGAACTAGCAAAAGTTGCTTGTGAACAATACAAAGAGTTTCAAAAGAAAAAGCAACACCAAGAAGAACAAAGCTGGAGCTTCTTGCGAGACTATTTGTTTTTACTGCAAAGAGAAAGGACACTAGAAAAGAAATTGTGTGAAGTATCTAGCAGATAAGAAGAACTCATCTTCTGGTAAAGGTATACAAGTTATACAAGTTAAAGTTTTTGATCTTCTACTTGCTAAAAATTCCAAGCCTTAGGTATTTGATACCGGGTCAGTTGCTCACATTTGCAACACCACACAGGGACTACGGAAATTTCACAAGTTGGGAAAGAATGAAGTCGTGATGCGTGAAGGAAATGGTGATTGGATCTCCGCTCAGGCCGTCGGTGTCATGTCATTAAGTTTTACCTTCAAGATTTATCTTAGAACTAAATAATTGTTACTTTGTTCCAACTTATGTAAGAACATTATCTCTGGATCATGTTTGATAAATGGCGGTTATTCTTATAAGTAATGGTTGTTCAACATATTATAAGCATATACTTTATGGATTTGCACCCATGATTGGTGGATTATTCATATTAGATTGAACGCGAGAAAGAAGTCTATAACATTACTGCTAAACGTCTTAAGAAGACTAATAATACCACTTATATGTGGCACTACCATGTTGGTCATCATAACGAAAAGAAACATATGAAAAAACTTCATAAAGATGGAGTGTTGACATTGTTTGATTTTGAATCATTTGATACATGTGAAGCCTGTCTGGTGGGTAAAATGACCAAGACATAGTTCACTAGTCATCCTGAATGGGCGCTTGAAGTATTGGATATAATACATAGTGATTTATGTGGACCAATGAGTGTTCCGACGCGCGATGGATACTTATACTTCGTTACCTTCAATAACGATTTGAGTAGATATGGGTATATCTCTTTAATGAAACATAAGTCTGAAACATTTGAAAAGTTCAAAGAAGTTCAAAATGAATTTGAGAATCATCATGGCAAGAGGATAAAATTTCTACGATCATATTGTGGAGGAGAATATCTAAGCCATGAGTTTACCAAGCATCTAAGTAATTGCAGGATTGTCCCACAACTTACCCCTCCCGGAACTCCACAAAGAAACGGCATGTAGGAAAGGCATAATCGAACGTTGTTAGACATGGTTATGTCAATGATGTCATTTACCGATCTACCTTTATCATTCTGGGGATATGCACTTGAAACAACAATATATACACTAAAGAAAGCACCATCAAAGTATGTTGAGACGACACCATATGAGTTCAGGAATGGCAAGAAACCAAATTTGTTGCATCTCATGATTTGGGGTTGTGAAGCTTATGTAAAACGTTAACAGCCAAACAAGCTTGATACCAAAGCAGACAAGTGCTACTTTGGAGGTTATCCCAAAGAAACATATGGGTATTCCTTATACCAAAATTCCAGCGACAAAGTGTTTGTTGCAAAAGGTGGACACTTTCTCAAGGATGAGTTTCTCGCTAAACACTACTGGAATCAGCTAATTTGCCATCTGCCAGCTCTTTGCCGTCTGCTAGCTAACGGCAAAGAAGCTCTTTGCCATCAGCTACCCAAAAGCAGACGGCAAAGAAATGGCAGACGACAAAACAGGTCTTTGCCATCTGCGAGCTCTTTGCCGTCTGCTAGCAGACGGCAAAGAATCTTTGCCGTCCGCTGGCAGACGGCAAAGAGAGAGGTGGCCCCCACCCCCCACCCGTTTGGAAAAAACTTAACGCCCCACCTCTTTGCCGTCTGCTAGCAGACGGCAAAGAGACAAAAAGGCGGACGGCAAAGAGGAGAGTACCTAACGGCCCGTACCCCACCCCCCCCCCCGCCCGTTACTCTCTGTTCTCTCCCTCTCTCTCCTCACCGACGCGCCCCGCCACCACATCCCACCCCACCGCCGCCGCCGCCCGGCGCCGCCCCGTCGCCCCCTCCGCCCCATCGCCCCCCCACCCTCCGCCCCGTCGCCCCCCACCCCTCCGCCCCGTCGCCCCCCCCCCACCCCTCCGCCCGGCCAGCGCTACCCCCGCCGCCCCTCCGTCGGCGAGCGCCCTCCGTCGGCCAGCGCCCCTCCGTCGGCGAGCAACCCCACCGCCCGGCGCCCCTGGGCCCTGCCAGCGTGCCACAGGCCTCCCACCCCTGCCGCAGGTGAGCCCCACCCCTCTTCTCCTTTTTTTTTTTCTGTTTTTTAGTTTAGATTACTTTTAGTTTAGTTTTAGATTTAGTTTAGTTTAGATTACTTTTAGTTTGGTTTTATATTTAGTTTAGTTTAGATTACTTTTAGTTTGGTCTTAGGTTTAGTTTAGTTTTAGGTTTATGTTTAGTAATGAAAAAAACTAAGAATAATTAGAAGAAGAGGAGGAGAAGAAGAATAGCTAGGTTTAGGTGTAGTTTTTTCCTGTTTTGTTTTAGGTTACTTAGTGCTAGGTTTAAGAAGAGAAAAAAGGAGAAGAAGAAGAAGAAGAAGAAGAAGAAGAGGAGGAGGAGGAGGAGGAGAAGAAAGAAGAAGAAGAAGAAGAAGAAGAAGAAGAAAGAGGAGAGGAGGAGGAGGAGAAAGCTAGAGGAGAGGAGGAGAAGAAGAAGACCACCGACACCCCGACCCCGACCACCGACACCCCGACACATGACACCCCGACCACCGACACCCCGACCTCGATGACCGACAACCCCACCCCGACGCGACACCCCGACACGACACCCCGACACGACACCCCGGCACGACACCCCGACACGACACGACACGACACCCCGACACGACACGACACCCCGACCCCGACACGACACCCCGACACCAACACCCTGACACCACACCCACCCTTACCCCGACACCGACACGGCACCCCGACCCCGACCCGACACCCCGACCCCGAGACCCCGACCCCGAGCCTGACCCGACACCCCGACCCCGACACCGACACGGCACCCCAACCCCGACCTGACACCCCGACCCCGAGACCCCGACCCCGACCCCGACACCCCGACCCCGAGCCTGACCCGACACCCCGACCCCGACACCGACACGGCACCCCGACCCCGACCCGGCACCCCGACCCGACACCCCGACCCCGAGACCCCGACCCTGACACGGCACCCCGACACCGACACGACACCCCGACCCCCGACACCTCCCGAAAAGGTGTTCTTTGGCCTTCCAGAAGCCGACGGGGTCATATATTTGTGAATTATTAGTTAGGTCATATATTTTTCGATTTTGTTATGAAAAACATCATATATAATTGTGTTGATCGGGTAGTTTTAAATGTGCAGTTGTTTCATCGCTGCGAGGTTTGGTGTTCGACGACCTCGCCGTGCGTTTGACGAGCTCTGCCCCTTCGTTCGTGGGTGAGCACAAATGACATGTCCTCCTCCCCCATTAATTATTTGATCTATTCCGATGAAACTTGATAGCTAGCTATATATGTGTCTTGAATCATCAGTATGCGTAACCAATATGTGTCTCCCGTTCGAAAGCGTCATAGTTATAAATATGCATGCATTTGCATATTTATAACCTTGATTCTTTCGAATTGTCCAACGCTATCCATGGACAGCCCGAGTATGTTTAGATTGGGTTCGTTTTCCCATATGCTTTGCTCCGGATCCGACGCATAAATTTCGTCAGTGCCTCCCCTGTTGTTCTCCGGGTACACATCCTCTCTGTTTATTGCAGAGACGTGTATCAGGAGAACAGCGGGGAGGTGCTGCCGAAATTTTGCGTAGGATCCGGAGCATAGCATGGGAAAATGAACCCAATCTAAACATACTCGGGTGGGATTAGGACCTATCATTACCTATTAGAGTGTAGGTTGCATGGACGTAATAAAATTGACAAAGTAGATCAACTGATGAATATATACATGGTGAATTATATATATATATATATTTGTTGTGTGTCTAGTAGCTCTGAAAGTCAAGATGAGTGATCGTGCGTGGATGTACACCGGTCACACTGGTCAGAACAAATGGAGCACTGAATGGTTCACAAAAACCAAGGGGTTTGTGCGAGCCGCATTTGCAAATGGCCAGAGGAAAACCTGGTGCCCCTGTTTACGGTGCGGCAATTGGGAAAAGAGGACAGAGGCTGAAATGGGCAAACACCTGCAGAAGAGTGGTTTTACGCCCGATTATACGGTGTGGACATTTCATGGTGAGTCTGCCCAACGTGACCGAGCTGAGGTGGATCGTCGTCGCACCGACGAGCATGGTACCGGGATGGAAAACATGGTGCAAGACTTCGATGATGCTCGGGATTCGGACGAGGAGATGGAGGAATCTGCAAAGGCCTTCAATGAAATGTTGGAGTCTTCAAAACGTCCGCTCCATGAGCACACTGAGCTTTGTCAGTTGGATGCCATCTCACAAGTAATGGCTCTGAAGGCTCAGTTCAACTTGGGCAGAGAATGCTACGATGCAATGATGACAGTATTTGGACGCTTTCTACCCAAAGGCCATGTAATGCCTGCAAACCTGTACCAGTCGGACAAAATCCTCCGTGCACTGAAGATGCCCTATGATAAGATACATGCCTGTGAGAAAGGATGTGTCTTGTTTAGGCTTGACTATGCGGACTTGAACTATTGTCCCATTTGCAAGTCTTCCAGGTATGTTGTGGTAGACAACGGTATGGGTGAGAAGACACAGACCAAAATCCCCGTTAGTGTTCTTCGGTATATGCCAATCGTACCAAGACTTCAACGTCTTTTCATGGTCGAAGAGACGGCCAGACAGATGACATGGCACAAAACGGGCAAAAGAACCGAACTAGATGCAGATGGGAATCTGATGATTGTACACACATCGGATGGTGTTGCGTGGAAAAAGTTTGATGAATTACATGGTGACAAAGCGGCAGATCCGAGGCATCCTCGAGTCGGCATCAGCACGGATGGGTTCAGTGTGTTTGGTATGACGGCAGCCCAATACAGTTGTTGGCCCGTATTTGTCTTTCCACTCAATCTCCCCCCCGGACAGATTATGCAAAGAAAGAACATTTTCCTGACGTTGATAATTCCAGGGCCCAACTATCCGGGGAAAAATATGAATGTGTACATGCAGCCGCTTAAGGACGAATTGCAAGAAGCCTGGGATAATGGGTTCAAGACATACGACGCCTATAGCAAACGGAACTTCATAATGCGTGTCTGGTACATGTACTCGACGCATGACTTGCCGGCGTATGCGCTATTCGTTGGCTGGTGTGTGCATGGAAGGTTCCCGTGCCCCACATGCAAGGGAGCTCTTGAGTTTCGTTGGCTTCAGGCCGGTCGCAAGTTTTCTTGCTTCGACATGCATAGACAGTTCCTGAATCCTCGCCATAAGTTCAGGAAAGACAAGAAGAACTTCATCAGAGGTAGAGTTGTCAAAAACTCTGCACCACCTGCATTGACAGGCCAACAGACCCTGGATCAGTTAAACGCTCTCGAGCCAGATCCAGAGCGTCCAGGGTACTTCAAGGGGTATAATTCTAAGCACGCCTGGACTCACAAAACATGCTTATGGGATCTGCCTTACTTCAAAGACCTCCTTTGCCCACACAACATCGACGTGATGCACACTGAGAAGAATATCGCCGAGGCACTTTTTGGTACATTGTTCGGCATAGATGGGAAGTCAAAGGATAATACTAAGGCTAGAGTCGATCTGGAGGCGCTATGTGATAGGCCGTTACAAAACATGAAAGAACCGAAAGGAAAGCAGAACTGGACGAAGCCAAAGGCATGGTTCAATCTTGGAAGGCCAGCTATGAGGGAAATTATCTTGTGGGTGAAAATGCAGTTGATGTTCCCCGATGGGTATGCAGCGAATCTACAGAGGGGAGCCAGTCTTGATAAATTGAAGATATTTGGTCTCAAGAGTCATGATTGGCACATATGGATTGAGCGGGTAATGCCGGTGATGTTGCGTGGCTTCATCCCTGAGGATGAATGGCTAGTACTGGCAGAACTCAGCTATTTCTTCCGTGTTCTTTGTGCGAAAGAACTATCGCCTGGCGTGCTAGAAGAAATGGAAGAGTTGGCGCCGGAGTTGATCTGCAAGTTAGAGAAGATCTTTCCACCGGGCTTCTTTAATCCAATGCAACATTTGATTTTGCATCTCCCGACCGAGGCAAGATTGGGGGGGCCGTGCAAAATCGTTGGTGCTACCCAACTGAGAGGATGCAGAAGACGCTTCGACAAAAATGTAAAAATAAACGTAGAATTGAAGCATCGATGGCTGAGGCATTCATCACTGAGGAGGCGGCAAACTTCGTGACAGCACACTACGAAGCCAAAAATCGTCATTTGCATAATCCGAAGCCTCGGTACAATGCTGACGACCCTAAAAAGGGTGGATCCAACCTCAGCCTATTCAAAGGGAATCTCGCACCAGCCAGTGTTTCAAATCCAGTATCTTTGGATAACGAACAATGGCGGACCATTTCGTTGTATATCTTCAACAACCTGATAGAAGTGCGGCCGTACATCGAGTAAGTTCTCGGTACATAGTTTCGCAACTTCTATTTCCTTTGAACTGCTCTTATTCCTGGATATTTCATACAGTCGATACGTCGCCTTATTCTCGTATGGAGCGGTGATCCAAAAGGATTCTGTCGAAGAGTATGAGCTTCTCGCAAAGCAAGGAGGCGGCTATCCCGGTTTCATCTCTTGGTTCAAACAAACGGTAATTTCTATTAGACAATTTCATTTCATTCGCTAATTTGTGCGTAATGCAACAATCCTTTCATATTAAACTTGTAGGCTAATTCAGAGTCTATGGACGCCGAATTGAGACAAGTCGCTAATGGTTTTGACTATAAGGTCCGTTCATTTGACAAATACGACATCAACGGGTATCGCTTTCGTACCTATGGCAAAGAGCTATCTATGGCCGACCGAAAGTCTACAAATTGTTGTGTATCTGCTATCGGCGAAGGAGGTACCGAGTATTATGGGAGAGTTGAAGCAATTTATGAACTTCTATTCTATGGTGAAAACCCACCGAATGTCGTAGTCTTCAAATGTTATTGGTTTCAGCCGAAGGAGACTAGAAGGACTCATGAACATATAGGGCTAGTTGAAATCAACCAAAGCACCCATTTAGATGTTCCTGATGTCTATATTACGGCTCAACAGGCGACCCAAGTATTCTATCTACCGTGGGCCTGCCAAACTAATCCAAATCTGAAAGGTTGGGATGTCGTTTATGAAGTGCCGCCACGTGCTAGACTATCTCCCCCAAAGGAAGAGGATTATGAACCTCACATTAACCCAGACACATATGAAGGAGAATTCTTCCAAGAGACACGTCTTTCCAAAAAGCGTTTCAAGAACCGCTATACTTCACCCCAAAACATTGAAGTAGACAGCGACAGTGAATCCGACATCACCCCAGAGGAGGAACAAGAAGAGCCGGAACAAGAAGAGGTTACTGCTGCGGATGACCTGTCATTGCTTGACCGATTACGTCAAGGTGGCCTTCCACATGTTGATGCCACTGAACCCTATGAGCCCGTCATTGATTATAGTGATGATGATGATTATGCATTTATTGATGATACTGATCGAGATTATTAGTAGTGTCAGGTATTAAATTTTTTATGTTGTACTTGATGATGATACACTTAAGTGATACACATATTATTATTCATGTCGGTCTTTTTTTTATGTTGTACTAATTTCGTTTACTGTTTGTCATGGCAGGTGTTGAAAGATGGTGGGCGCTGGTCGGGAGCGCGCCAAGGCCCCTTCTTCGTCGGCGCGTGGTCTGAGGTCTTCCATTCCAGACGCACCTCTCCGCCGAGCGTTGCTGGACAGTATGGCCACACCGCCGGGCCCTTCTTCGTCGACCGCGGTGCCCAGCAGGGGACGAGGTAGGAAGAGAGGAGGTGGGGCACGTGGTCGCGGGAGAGGAGGTAGGGTGACTGCTACGGCGCCTTCCTCGCCGCCACCCCCAGCTGTTTCACCCGAGCACGTGACTGCTAGGGTGGACTCGTCCGAGGAGGAGGCTACACGGACTCCGGTCCACGAGCCTCCGGTCCACGGGTCTTGGGCCCACGAGCCTCGGGTCGACTGGCCTTCGGCCCACGAGAGTTCGGCCCACGAGACCCCGGAGGAGCACACGTCCGGATGGGGTACCTGGCCGGATCAGCCCGAGGAGCCGAGTGGCCATGCTGATGATGGCGGGGAGCCGACTGATATTGAGGAGGAGGGGGGCACCGTCTACCAGCGTGGTGCTACTCGGCTCCCGTCCGTGCCGGCGACCCGCGAGCAGAGGTGGTTGATTTTCCCTGATGGGGAGAGGTACGTAAGTGCATTTAATATTTTTGTACCTTCTGCATTCACGTTTCTTCAAATAACTAATGCGTTGGCCTTGTCATGCTGCAGGGGTTGGGACCACCATCATAGTGTCCGCCGGCCCAACTCCGTCCTTGGAGTTCTTTGCCGGCAAAACTTCCCGGGGTTTGTCACGTTGCCTGGTGAGGGTCGGCTTCCAGAGCTTGGATTGAGCTGGGAGCACTACGTGGCTGCCCCGGCCCCGCCGGATGAGATTATCGACGGTGTCGTGTGCGACACGAGGGCAGACATGGTGATCAGAAAGTTCTGGGTAATTTCTCCTTTACACATTTAAAAATCTTCAACTAGCTAGTTATTAATTGTACTAATCAATATTGTCTCATTTGATTGCAGACATTCTACAGGTGTGAGGAGGGATACGAGGAGGACGCGGCACATGTTATCGAGAACGTCTGCAAGCGCCTACTACAGAACTTACGGCACGAGGCTCGGGTGCAGGCTGTTCGAGACTACTACGCCTTGCGTGGTATCAAGAAGACCAAGCCGGCGTGCCGCGATAAGTTCCTGAGTAAGGAGCAGTACATGAAGGTAATTCTTAAGGCCTTCTACTTAAGTTCCTTCATTTAGTAATTCTTAGCCGTAGCGCTCAAGTTTCTATTTGCTAACTTAGGCGCCTCCGAGATGGTGTGCGGATCGGATGGATTGTTGGGAGGTGTTGGTCAATGAGTGGTGCTCAAAAGAATGGCTAGCCCTCCACAACGAGGCCAAGGACAAACGTGCCCAAATGGAAGGTGTGCCACACCATCAAGGCAGCTCCAACTTATATCAGTTCGGGCGCAACTGGGTATGTGGTTTGCTTCATGATTCATGCAATTCATTCATCATGCTAGCTTGAGCCCTTTAATTACTAATTTACATTGTTTCTCTCTTTCAGGCACGCCACAATAAGGTGGATAAGGTGCCAGAGGTGTACGACCTGTATGCCATGGCCCACACTGCCTCTTTCAAGAAAGTCAAGGCTTTCTCTCAGTCTGACCTCGATGATGCAAACAACTTCACCAACATCTCCTCCCACAACAAGCTCGTGAGATATAGAGATGAGGGGAAGGCGAGGAAAGGGGAGGACTTTAACCCGAGCCAGGGTCCCATTGATCCAGAGCTGGTGATGATATCTGGTGGCGGGAGGTCCCATGGCTCCATAGCCATTGGAGATGGACTTATCCGTTGTCCTAGCACTCTCCCGGAGATCAAGGCGCGCCAGTCGAGCTCCGCTCCTGAGATAAGGCCTCGTGAACGGCCAGTGCAACTCGCCATCAAGGTTAGTGATACGTACTCAGTTATCTTTCTCCATTACATTGTGTGCGCTTCCATCAATGATTACAAATGGTCATGTGAGTGGTGTTGCAGGCTGCTATACAGAGTGAGAGAGATAGAACGGAGAAACTTCTGGCGGAGGCGGCGGAGAGGCAGCGGGAGTTGGAGGAGAGGACGACAAAGATGATGGAGGAGGAGAGGGCACGGAATGACATGCAGGCAAGGGCCATGTACGAGCTCCTTGTGGTAAGTTTCTTCTGCAGATTAGCCAAAACATTCATGTAGTGTTTGTCTCATTACTAACTAGTATGACTGAGTCGTCAAAACCAAATGTGCAGTCTGTGTGCGAGAAGACCGGTCAGACCGCTCCGCCGATGCCAGTGATTGCTCCTGGGACCACGGTGAGTTTAATTTGAATGGACATTACTTGCTAGTCTTAACATTTGAGTGTCATCATGCTAACAAGACATTGGAAATGATCTTTGGTGCAGCGTAACTCCAGACAAGCATCGCACGATCCTTCTCCAGCTACCGACACGAGCCAGCCCGCTCCTACACCTCCTGGATCTTGGTAAGTTTATCTAGTGTTTTGCTTAACACATGCATAAAGACCTAGACTTAGCTTTATTTCCTCCAATGCTTACCATAATGACCTAGACTTAGCTTCTTCTCCTCCAAAATGACTTAATAAGCTTACTGACCTCCAAAACCATCCATTTTACCTAAGTTAGCTCTAAAACGATCTGTACTTAGCTTACTTATGTCAAAAATTGCATAATTAGCTTAGTTAGCTCATAAACGATCCATTTTACCTAAGTTAGCTCTAAAATGACCCATTTTACCTAGGTTAGCTTATAAATGATCCAGTTCATCCAAGTTAGCTCAAAAATGACCCATTTTACCTAGATTAGCTCCTAAATGATCCATTTTACCTACGTTAGCTTTAAAATGACCCATTTCACCTAGGTTAACTCCAAAATGACCCATCTTACCTAGGTTATCTCATAAACGATCCATTTCAACTAATTTAGCTCATAAACGATCCATTTCACCAAGTTAGCTAAAAAACGATCCATTTCACCTAAATTAGCTCTTAAATGATCCATTTCACCTAAGTTAGCTCAAAAAGATCCATTTCAACTAAATTAGCTCATAAATGATCCATTTCACCTAAGTTAGCTCAAAAACGATCCATTTCAACTAAGTTAGCTCATAAATGATCCATTTCACCTAAGTTAGCTAAAAACGATCCATTTCACCTTAGTTACCTCAAAAACGATCCATTTGACCTTAGTTAGCTCATAAACGACCCATTTCAACTAAGTTAGCTCATAAATGATCCATTTCACCTTAGCTAGCTCATAAACGACCCATTTCAACTTAGTTAGCTCATATATGATCCATTTCACGTAAGTTAGCTCATAAATGACATACTCTTCTTGTTCTAGTCTTCTTCTTGTTCTACTCTTCTTGTTCTAGTCACCTATTTCTAACTTTCTTATTTTGCCATTTTGCAGATTTCATTCACTTCATGGAAGCTACTCTTCTTGTTCTAGTCTTCTTGTTTATGTATGGATGGAACTTGTTTATGTATGGATGGAACTTGTTTATGTATGAATTGATGGATGGAACTTGCTTATGTAATATGTATGGATGGAAGTTGCTTATGTAATGTATGGATTGAACTTGCTTATGTATCAATGTATGGAACTTATGTGCTGGATATATGTGATATGAATGCCTGTGAAATATATCTATATATGTCATATATATTTGCTGTGAAAATTGTTGGATTTAATAAAAAACAGAAAAAAGAGCCAATATGCAGGCTCTTTGCCGTCTGCCACCGACGGCAACGGGCTCTTTGCCGTCTGCCGCGGACGGCAAAGAAGCCACGTGGCATCCAGCTGTGCTTTCTGGGAGCTGACCCATTTGGTCAGTTTGCCTACAGTGGCAGACGGCAAAGAGTAAACAATTTTGCCGTCAGCGGCGGACGGCAAAGGCCTGCCATGTAGTGACGTATAGATGACATCATAAGGCGGACGGCAAAGACACTAGAAAGTTTGCCGTCTGCCGCAGACGGCAAAGGCCTGCCGTTGGCCACTTAACGGACTGACAGCGCAATTATTGCCGTCCGCTCTCTTTGCCGTCCGCGGCAGACGGCAAAGGGCCTTTGCCGTCAGCCGCCAGGAAGCAGACGGCAAAGTAGCTGTTTACCGTAGCCTACTTTGCCGGAGCCTTTTGCCGTCCGCGGCTGACGGCAAAGGCCTTTGCCGTCCGCTGTTCATGCCTTTGCCGTCCGCCGTGGCAGACGGCAAAATAGCTGATTCCTGTAGTGAAAGAAGTAAGTGGGAGGACAATATAACTTCACGAGATTACTGATTCTCCAGAAGTGAATAGGACTGACATACAGAATTTGTTCCAGAAGTTGTCCGCACAACTGAACCAAAATTTACCACATCTCTTGTAAAATCCAGTTAAGACTGTAACTGAACCACGTAGGTCAGGAAGAGTTATCAAACCTCCTAAGTGGTTTCATAGTGAAATATTCATCTTAGAAGAAGATGACCCTGCGCACTACAAGGAAGCAATGTTGGTGCCCAGCTCAAAAGAATGGCTGAAAGCCATGCAATTCATAATGGAGTCCATGTACGAGAATCATGTTTGGAACTTGGTCGATCCTCTAGAGGGTGTAAGACCCATACAATGTAAATGGATCTTCAAGACAAAAACATAAAGAGATGATAATCCATCCATCTACAAAGCAAGGCTAGTTATGAAAGGTTTTTCGCAAGTTGAGGGAGTTGATTATGATGAGACTTTCTCTCTAGTAGCAATGCCAAAGCCTGTACGGATTATGATGGCTATAGCTGCATATTTCGAGTACGAGATATGGCAGATGGAAGTCAGCATTGCTTCCCTAATTGGATATCTGAAAGAGCATGTATACATGATACAACCATAAGGTTTTGTCGATCCAAAGTATTTCCGAAAGGTGTGCAAGCTTCAAAAGTCAATCTATGGTTTGAAGCAAGCATTAAGGAGTTGCAATCAACATTTTCATGAAGTGGTAAAAAAGTTTGGCTTCATAAAAATGATGAAGAAGCTTGTGTATACACGAAGTTTACTGGGAGCTCTATGATACATCTCCAAAGTATCTATAATTTATGAAGTATTCATGCCATGTTTACAAGAATTTTATATGGTTTTGGTGCACTTTAATATGATTTTTATGGAACCTATTAACCTAGTGCCAGTTGTTTTTCTGTATGTTTTTGGTTTTCTCGAAAATCCATACCAAACGAACTCCAAATGCCACAAAATTTTACGATGATTTTTTTGGAACATAAGAGACCCTCGAAGTCTTGGGGAGCCACGAGCTCAGGGGCGCACCCTCCCCCCTAGGGTGTGTGAGTTGAGCTCATGGCCCCCTAGGTACTCCCCTTGACATGAGACCGACGCCAAAAATTCCTATAAATACCAAAACCCCAAGAAAGAAACCTAGAACTTCTACTCCGCTGCCGCTAGCCTCTATTCTAAAGCGATATCATCTCGAGGCGTTCTCTAGCACCCTGCCAGAGGGGGAAATCATCATCGGAGGCCATCCTTATCATCCCGACAGTCTCCATGACGAGGAGGGAGTAGTTCACCCTCGGGGCTGAGGGTATGTACGTAGCTATGTGTTTGATCTCTCACTCATGATCTTGATGTGGCACAATCTTGATGTATCGTGAGTGTCAGGCCCGTGGGGCTGGGGGTACCCAGGCCCGTCTACCTGCGGCCCATTGCCTGGCGTCATCAGAAGGACCGACATGGCCCAGCGTCAAGACTTCACAAGCAAGACCCTTGCGAGGGCCCCTGCCTCGCGAGGTGAGCATTGCCAGGGCCTCTCGTGGCCCCTTGCGGGGCGGATATCTCTAGGCTCGCCATCCCGCCTCGAGTTGCATGTTGGTGACACGAGGCATGATGAGCAGAGCCAGAAGGGCGCAGACCATGATGATTTCCTCTTTGGTGCAAAGGGAGCAAGGACGACACGCGGGTTCCCAAGGGAATCCCCAAAGCTTACCATTCCGGTGCTAGAAGACCAGGAGCGCGGACCCGCCAGGACGGAGGTCATTATCGAGCCCACCGACGCGTCATGCCCAGAAGCTTTATCATACGAACACTAATTTTGCCAGGATAAGATGTACTCCTGTCCCGCTTCAAAATTGGCAGTTGTGGCATCCCTTCCCGCCGAGAGTCTTCGGGGGAAGAGGACTGGGCCAGTATAAGTATAGGTTAGTCTCCACCGTAATGAGGGGGCGATCTTTGAGCCTTCCCGAGGCAGTTCATCCATGTACAGTCATACTCATCCACCTCTCGAGGCAATCCACCACAAAGCAGGAGTAGGGTCTTACACCGCAAGGTGGCCCGAACCTGGGTAAATCATCATGTTCCTCCCTTCTTCCCTCTCGCTCGAGCACGTCGGAGCATCACCTAGAGGCAGTGAGCAGCGAGCTGTAGCCTAGTGGAGTTCTCCGCGCACACCCCAGAGTTCGAACCTTACCTTGGGTCCCCGGAGCCCCGATTCCGACATTTGGCGTGCCAGGTAGGGGTGTGCCGGAGTTCTTCCACTTTGTTCCATCCCCGCTCCATCATCTCCATGGCCAACACTCGTCGTGTTTGTGTCGAGCACCGCATGGCTCACGTCGCCCAGATGGCGTCGGCGGGCCGTGGCGGCCGCCGCCTCTCCCCGCCAGCCACAGCCAATGCCGCCACTAACCTGGCTGCTCACGAGCAACAGGACTCTTCCCTGCCGCCCTCCGTGCAGCGTGACGGCCGCACCGCCATGCCTTCTCTCACTCCGGCCATAGCTTCATCTTCCCATACTCACCGTGGCCCGGCAAACATGCAGGCTGCACTACTCATGGCGCTCGAGCTCCTGCGCTACCGCCCCACCAGCGAAGGCAACGACACCTGGCTTGGCCGCATCACTGAGCTCGTCAACACCGCGGGCGAGGCCCTGCTACTTCTTGAGCTTGCGTTGATTTTTTCCTTGAAGAGGAAAGGGCGATGCAGCAAAGTAGAGATAAGTATTTTCCTTAGTTAAGAACCAGGGTATCAATCCAATAGGAGGCACAAGCAAGTCTCCAATCTATGTGCCTACACAAACTAACAAACACTTGCGCACAACATGAAAAATGGCTCTCAATCCCTTCACGGTCAGAAACAAGAGTGAGATCTAATGGAGATAGGTATAAAAGATACATAAAAAGCAAACTAAAGTAAATATAAATAAATTACAACAAGGCATTTTTGGAGTTTTTGGTTTATAAATCTGAAAATATATGATGGAAAATAGACCCGGTGGCCATAGGTTTCACTAGAGGCTTCTCTCCTGAAAGAAAACATACGATGGGTAAACAAATTACTATTGAGCAGATAGATAAGCGCAAAGTTATGACGATATGTAATGCAATGATCATGAATATAGGCATCACGTCCGTGACAAGTAGACCGACTCCTGCCTGCATCTACTACTATTACTCCACACATCGACCGCTATCCAGCATGCATCAAGAGTATTAAGTTCATAAGAACGGATTAACGCCTTAAGCAAGATGACATGATGTAGAGGGATAAACTCAAGCAATATGATGAAAACCCCGTCTTTTTATCCTTCATGGCAACAATAGAATATGTGCATCACTACCCCTACTATGTCACTAGGTGAGGACACGACAATATTGAACCCAAAACTAAGCACCTCTCCCATTGCAAGAAAAACCAATCTAATTGGCCAAACCAAACTGATAGTTTGAAGAGAAATACAAAGATATCTTAATCATGCATAAAAGAGTTCAGAGAAGACTCAAATAATATTCATAGATAATCTGATCATAAATCCACAATTCATCGGATCTCAACAAATGCACCGCAAAAGAGTATTACATCAGATAGAACTCCAAGAACATCGAGGAGAACATTGTATTGAAGATCAACGAGAGAGAAGACGCCACCTACAGCCGGCCCAATCTGCATCAGTGTAGGCAAAAAGCTCGGTGGAGGCAGAGGCACGAAGACGAAGGCCGAAGGTAGGTGTGCTGCGAATGTATCAGAGAATGCGCTTGACCAGAGACCAGTGAACATCACGAGGCGAGTGCATGTGATTATACATAGGTCATACTTGTAGGTCAATTTGGGGGAAAAGGAAAACCCTATATCCGGAGAATGCGCTTGACCAGAGACCAGTGAACTTCCCAAATTTTCAAATTGGAATGTTATACATAGGTCATTCATGCATATCATATGTTATTGCTTTGCGATCCTCGAAATTCTAAGCAACTCAAGGACCCACGGAGAGAGTTGGGGATTTCATGTTTTTCATATTTGAATTTTCTCAAATATTGAAACAGGGATCATTTTGGTTTTAATAATTTTTCTCTCTGAAAATATTTCATATTAAAATATATGAGAGGAGATAATATGACTTCCCCAAAATAAAAGGAATATTGGAGGAAAAATATTAAAATCAAATAAACAATGTTATTTGAATTTTATTGCAATTTTATTTGAATTAGAAAAATATGCCTTTTTAGGGCCAAGAAAATGTTCATCCTCTTCTAAATATTTTATTTAGACGGTGAAAATTTGTTTTGGCATTTTTAGATTT